>NC_142022.1:6341769-6546769 GCF_049901735.1 Notechis scutatus
GGAACCAATCATATACTTTCCTTCTTTTTTTTTTTTTTAGTGTTGTTGGTGTTAGGGATATACACCCTAGCAGAACCTGCACGGAAGTCAGGCAGGCAGGCAAATATGTGAGATAAACGTTGTTGTAGCTTACAATCAGTAAAACAGATACACAGTGCTAGTTAAATAGTTTATTCCAGTAAGATTTATAGCATAGTCAAACAGTCCATATATCATACACTAGTTCAGTCCTTCCGGGGATTAATCAGTTGCAAAGTCCAGTGTCGAGAAAGAGGTCAGTAAACTTACAAATATCAGTCCAGTAATATATCTCTTCGCAGTAGAGATATGAAGAAGTCGAACCTCCTTTCTTCCTTCAGCAACAGCAAAGAACACGCAGTTAACAATCCATCATCGTCAGCAAGCAATCCAGTAAGCCAGCAATCAATCAAGTTCTCTTGCTCCCTCTTATGGCGATTTACAGCCGCACCCAAAATTACATCCTTTGCAGTTAAAGTGACACACACATAAAATCACTATCATAGTTTATATATATTATTTTACCCAAACTATGTTAGGTAACCTATGTTATTCCTAACAGTTGGGACTTTGAACACCCTGGTGGCGCAGTGGTTAGAATGCAGTATTGCAGGCTAATTCTGCCGACTGCCAGCAGTTCAGTCCTGACCGACTCAAGGTTGACTCAGCCTTCCATCCTTCCGAGGTGGGTAAAATGAGGAGGACCCAGATTGTTGGGGGCAAGAGGCTGACTTTGTAAACCGCTTAGAAGGCCCTATAAAGCACTGTGAAGCGGTATATAAGTCAAAGTGTTGTTGCTATTTCCCTCCCTCCCTCCCTCCCTCCCTCCCTCCCTCCCTCCCTTCCTTCCTTCCTTCCTTCCTTCCTTCCTTCCTTCCTTCCTGTTAGAATGCAGTATTGCAGGCTCTCTGCCCACTGCCAGCAGTTCAATCCTGACCACCTCAAGGTTGACTCGGCCTTCCATCCTTCCAAGGTCGGTAAAATGAGGACTCAGATGGTTGGCAAGAGGCTGACTCTGTAAACCACTTAGAGAGGGCTGTTTTGCACGTGAAGTAATATATACAGGTTTAAGGAGCTATTGCTACTGCTGTATATTTCTAGGTTCCTAATAGATTTCCGTCTTCTCTAAAGCAAGGAACTCTCATCGTCAGCCTCTCTACCCTTGAAACAAAAAGGCCTTGGATTTTCCGTTGCTGTGGAAATGGCCCTTGCTTAGCCGAACTCTTCCAAGCGTGTTCGTATGTGTGCGTGCCTGTATGCGATGTTTACGGTGCCGGAGACGCTCATTCACTGAACGCAGGAGGAGAGGAGAGACTTTTGCACAAATGGGGAGCTTTGATATCTCCTCTCCTGGCAGGGCCCTGGGCAAAGAGGTGCCTGATTACACAGGATGAGTCAACAGCGATTCCAGACGGTTGTCTCCGCTTAATTCCTCTCCTGAAAACAGCGGATGGATTTTTTTGCGTGTCTTGCAGCCATCTTTCACAGTTGGCCCCAAGGTGGCTTTTTGCCCGCCTTGCTTCTTCAGGGTTGCTTGCCTGGCAGCCCCTTCCCACCCCAGCGTGCATGGAACAGGGCTGGGAAACGATGGGCCTTTTTGGACTTGTGGACTTCAGCTCCCAGAATGCCTGAGCCAGCCACGCGCAGTGGTCAGAATGCAGCGTTGCAGCCTGAACTCTGCCGACAACCAGCGGTTCGATCCTGACCGGCTCAAGGTTGATTCAACCTTCCATCCTTCCAAGGCCGCTAAAATGAGGACCCGGATGGTTGGGGGCAAGAGGCGGGCTCTGTAAACCGCTTAGAGAGGGCTGTTGAGCATAATATATAATAGTATAGTATATAAGTCTAAGGACTATTGCTATTGCCCTCCCTCCCTCCCTTCTTTTCTTCCTCCCTCCCTCCCTCCCTTCTTTCTTTCTTTCTTTCCTCCCTTCCTTCTTTCCTCCCTCCCTCCTTTCTTTCCTCCCTCCCTCCCTTCCTTCTTTCCTCCCTCCCTCCCTCCTTCCCTTCTTTTCTTCCTCCCTCCCTCCTCCCTTCCTCCCTCCTTTCTTTCTTTCTTTCTTTCTTTCTTTCTTTCTTTCTTTCTCTTTCTTTCTTTCTTTCTTTTTCCTCCCTCCCTTCTTTCCTCCCTTCCTTCTTTCCTCCCTCCCTCCTTTCTTTCCTCCCTCCCTCCCTTCCTTCTTTCCTCCCTCCCTCCCTCCTTCCCTTCTTTTCTTTCTCCCTCCCTCCCTTTCTTTCTTTCTTTCTTTCCTCCCTCCCTTCTTTCCTCCCTCCCTCCTTTCTTTCCTCCCTCCCTCCCTCCCTTCTTTCCTCCCTTCCTTCTTTCCTTCCTCCCTCCTTTCTTTCCTCCCTCCCTCCTTCCCTTCTTTTCTTTGTCCCTCCTTTCTTTCTTTCTTTCTTTCTTTCTTTCTTTCTTTCTTTCTTTCTTTCTTTCTTTCTTTCTTTCTTTCTTTCTTTCTTTCTTTCTTTCTTTCTTTCTTTCTTTCTTTCCTCCCCTCCCTTCTTTCCTCCCTTCCTTCTTTCCTCCCTCCCTCCTTTCTTTCCTCCCTCCCTCCCTTCTTTCCTCCCTCCCTCCTTTCTTTCTTTCCTCCCTCCCTTCCTAGTGGTTAGAATGCAGCATTGCAGGCTGCCCATAGCCAGCAGTTCAATCCTGACCGGCTCAAGGTTGACTCAGCCTTCCATCCTTCCGAGGTCACTAAAATGAGGGACCAGATGGCTGGGGGCAAGAGGCGGTGAAGGGGTATATATAACTCCCAAGTGGTATTGCTATTGCTAGACCCAAAGTAGAGCTGCCTCTCTTCCAGCTGACTCCCCCCGGGTGAACCTCCACTTCCAGAATCCAAGATTCAGACCTTTGCTGGCTAAGGAATTCTGGGAGTTGAAGTCTGACAATCTGGAGAGGCTTAGCCAAGGCTGCGTGAGCAGGAAGCTGGGCCTTTTGTCCCCGCTGTGATTGCCAGTACAGTAAGGTGCTTAAAAGAGCGTTAAACTAATAAATAACTAATCCATAAAAGCCGGTCTTGAATAGACACGCACAGAGCAGTATGGAGCTATGGCAATAATTAGATTACATGCCCCCCAGCACTCAAAATTCTCGGAGTGCTTTAAATGCCTTTTTTCTGCGCCCACAGCAGCCCTCTCTCCTTGAATACCTGAACGGTGTGGTGGTGCTTTTGTTCCAACAGTTTTGCCTGAACCTTTTTTTTTTTTTTTTAATTGCCTACAACGCACGGCACGCAGGCTGGGGGGGAAAAAAGAAAAAGAAAAAATCAGTCCAGCCATGTAACCGAACTAAAGGCACGTTCTTTCCTGTTACTTAAAAGACGATTATCTCTTTTACTCCATCCACCCACGCGCCATCCATTTTTTTTATTGAAATTTAGACTGTATAAAGTCCTGGGGGCAGAATTCCTCGTGGTTGTTTTTTTTTCCTCGATTTAGCCCTGCCCCAAGGAGCAGCACGCAACACAAATGTGCCCAAATCATGCCCCGTTTGGGCAGGAAGACCAGAAAATGGAAATCCTATCCCGTCTACTTTTTATAAATGATAAAGGATTATCTACTTTTTATACCAGAACAACTAAACATAAAGACAGCTTTTTCCCCCGAGTGCCATAACTCTGCTAAACAACTAACTCCCACAACATTGTCAAACTACTTAGTAAGACTGTATTACTATTCTATTACTATTACTATTCAGAGTCCGTGGGAGAAGTGGATTCCTTTAATTGACAGAGGAACAGAGTTGGAAGGGACCTTGTAGGTCATCTAGTTCAACCCCCCCCTGCCGCCGCCTAAGAAGGAGACCCATAACAGCCACATCATTTGCTTAACAACTGTAGCGATGCGCTTAGCAACCAGGGCAAAAAGGGTCGTAAAATCAGGCACGATCCTGGGAATTCTGGCCTTAATTTTGATCAGAAGTCAAGGGTTATATATGTATAATATACAGCTGATAAAATGGCTATCAGGCTCTGATGAAGAGAAAGACGAGGGGTGACCTGATAGCAGTTTTCCAATACTTGAGTGGGGGGGGTCTTACAAAAAACAGGGTTCAACCTCTTCCCCAAAGCCCCTGAAGGCAAGACAAGAAGCAATGGGTGGAAACCAATCAAGGAGAGAAGCAACCTAGAACAGCAGTCGCCAACCGGTGGGCTGTGAGAAAATTTTGGTGGGCCGCAGAGAAATCTCGCCCCCAAAGCAACTAATTCAGGCTGCACAGAAACACAAGGCTGTGCCATTCACATGGCCCACAGGAACGCTCCCGGCCCACTCACTCCTTACTTGGCAAACTTGCCTCCTAAAATTGCTATTTTTCCTTTTTTCGACCATCAGCTGTTCTGCTGTTCCAGGAGATTTAGATTAGCTAGGAAGCAGGAAGCAGTTGGATTTCTTGCTTTCTAGCTAGTCTTTAGATCTTCAGCTCTGCTTTTAAGCACAGCCGAACCTCCCTTAGGACTGAAGGTTCTATTATTCAGTGCAGACTCTCGGCAAGTAAATTTATGTGACAGACTGAGCTAGCCGATGGCAGATAGATAGATCACTGAATGATTCTGTGAGCAACTCAACCTGCCTGCTTCACCTGATTTTGGGTAAAAGTTGCTCTTTTTTAATAAAAAAATTCAATATTTACATACATGGTGTGTTGTGAGATAATTTTGTGAGTTTGCTTGCAAGCAAATTTTATGTGACAGACTGAGCTAGCCAATGGCAGATAGATAGATCTCTGAGTGAATCTGTGATTCTGTGAACAACTCAATCTGCCTGCCTGCTTTGCCTGATTTGGGGTAAAAGTTGCTCTTTTTTTTATTATAAAAAATTCAATATTTATATAAATATTTATAATATTTACCTACAAGCCATGCCCAGCCAGTCACATGGTCACCAAGCCACACCCACAAATTAGGCCACGCCCACAGAACTGGTCAGTGGTCCCTGGGATTTAGAATTATGAGTTTGGTGGTCCCTGAGGTCCAAAAGGCTGGCGACCCCTGGACTAGATGACCTCAAAGGTCCCACCCAACTCTGTTATTCCGTTACCTGTTGTTTTTAAAGGAAGTCCGACCCAAAGCAAAGGAAGGAACGTTCTGCCCAGCCTGCCCAACGCCCACATATCTGAAGCCAGTCAGCGGTGGGACCTGAGAGTTAGGTTTCATCTACTTCTAGAAAGTCTGCGGGGGTTTTCCCAGGAAAATATTCTGGCACGAAGGATGCTTCTCTGCCTTCTGCTTATCGGAGGATGAGCATCTCCGAGCATCTTTCGTAGCCCTTGAAAACGAAATGATAAAAGAGCCTAGGCGAAGCTGCGCCCTCAAAAAGAGGAGAGAAGGTTTGTGAGAACAAGTTCGGCTAGAAATACAACTCCCGATGGGGGTTAGAGAGGTGGAGGTGTGAGAGAAAGCTGCAGTTCTGAACAGGCTTGTAGTTGTGTGTGCTCTGAGTGTGTGTGCGTGCGTGTGTGCCCCTGCAAACAGAACCCAGGCAACTCACTCGCCTCACCCATGGGCCTTGTCTGCAACCAACCCTGAATTATCTTTGTCTGGGGAAACATACCAAGAGCATTTGGAAAAGAGCCAATTTTTTATTTTATTTTTTACATTAAGCCTTTTGAACGATTGTGTATGTCACCATTCCCCGAATCTCTTTCTTTTGCTTTAGGGGGTGAAGGTACCACCCTTCTGGAGGCTAGAAAGGAGACTGTGATTTCTAGCCCCCCCCCCCCCTTTAGCCATAAAAGCTGGTTGGGTGAGTTTGGAACAATTGCCGGGAGGCTGTGAGTTCTAGTCCTGCCTTAGGCATGAGATTTGGCTGAGTAATGTTGGGCCAATCCCCAGGACACACACGGACGGACACACACACGCACACACGGAGTTCTAGTCCCGCCTTAGGTGACTTTGGGCCAATCACCAGGAGACAGTGAGTTCTAGTCCCGCCTTAGGTGACTTTGGGCCAATCACCAGGAGACAGTGAGTTCTAGTTCTGCCTTAGGTGACTGGGCCAATCCCCAGGGGACAGTTCTAGTCCCGCCTTAGGCAAGAAATCTGGCTAGGTGACTTTGGGCCAATCCCAGGACACAGGAAGTTCTAGTCCCGCCTTAGGTGACTTTGGGCCAATCCCCAGGAGACAGGGAGTTCTAGTCCCGCCTTAGGCACGAAAGCTGGCTGGATGACTTCAGGCCAGGTGGTGAATTCTAGTCCTGCCTTCTTCATTTGCGTTACTTTGAGTCAGTGATTCTCTCTCAGCCCAACCCACCTCACCGTTGCTGCAGGGAAAAAGAGGAGGAGGAAGGAGCGTTAGGTATGTTCGTCACCTTGACTTATTTATAAAAATAATGGTGAGATTTAAAAAAAAAAAAACCAATCTAAACAGAAGTATGAACCAGCAAAGGCTCCTTTTTCATTCATTGAACAAGCAAACCTGGACGGATGCAATATCCGTGGTTGCTTTTCCAAGAGACCAAAACACCAAAGAAAGGTGAGATTGAGGCGGGTTTCCTCCGGAAGACTGACTCCCAGGCAGTAGAGTTGCTCATTCGAATAGATTTATAGTATCATCATCGTTAACAGCATGAGTTTCCCATTTGTCCTCCGTTAAAGCCACTTTCTCAATATCCTTTCTCCGGAGGGGGGGAAGTCGTCTTGCAAGCTTTAAATGTATTTCTCATGTTGCTGGATTATTATTCCTATTAATTGATCTCACTAATGACTTCCCCGGATTTCATTGGGCTGGTCGGTGGGATGCCTTCTGATGTGTTCTTAACAATTAGCGATGAGTCTTAAAAATAGCTGGGCAGGAGAAGCCTCATGCTAGGTGATTTAATGCCGATCAAAATAGAGCAGCCTCCGCAGGCAGGGTCGATTGAGTAGGCCAGGGTTTTGCTGGGGAAAGCCCTGGGATCTCCTTATTAATATTACCAAAACCGAAAGTGGACTTTCCCCCCCCCCCCCATCCCATTTTTGGTTTCTGTGTATGCACCACTGAGAAAAAAAAGGGGGATTTGGAGATGTCACGGATGTTCCGTATCTTCGTCCCGCGATTCCTGCCTTCCGGAAGTGGATCAGATTCGGTAAAGAGGCAGGCTTGCCAACTCAAAAAAGACAAAAGCACCCACAGCCAAACACCAGCAAGTTGGAAGCAGGACAGTCTGGGCTCAGCCGGGGAGGTGGATTCCCCTTAAGTTGTGTTGTGGCTTTTATTGCAAGGAACAGCTCTGAGTTTGGGGTGCCTGGGCAAATGAACAGAAGATGACTGGTTGACTTTGAGCCAATCACCAGGAGACAGTGAGTTCTAGTTGTGCCCTTTAAGCGTGAAAGCTGGCTGGGTGATCTTGGGTCAATTACCAGGAGACACTGAGTTCTAGTTCTGCCTTGGACATGAAAGCTGTCTGGGTGATTTTTGGGCCAATCACCAGGAGACAGTGAGTTCTAGTTCTGCCCTTTAAGCGTGAAAGCTGGCTGGGTGATCTTGGGTCAATCACCAGGAGACACTGAGTTCTAGTTCTGCCTTGGACATGAAAGCTGTCTGGGTGATTTTTGGGCCAATCACCAGGAGACACTGAGTTCTAGTTCTGCCTTGGACATGAAAGCTGTCTGGGTGATTTTGGGCCAATCACCAGGAGACAGTGAGTTCTAGTTCTGCCCTTTAAGCGTGAAAGCTGGCTGGGTGACTATGGGCCAAGCACCAGGAGACAGTGAGTTCTACTCCACCTGAGGCATGGCTTAGCATCTCCTTGTCACTATCCCATTTCCAGAGGACAGGGGGGGAGGCTTTAATTTTTCAATAAACCTAGACTCTCTGGCTACTGGTGGGGACTACAACACGAATATGTGACTGAAGGAAAACCAGCGAGGTTTTGGGAGGGACCCAAAGTGAAAGTAAAGGAAATCCTAGCTGGAAACAATTGAACAGAAGACATGCAGTGGTCCTTGGCTACCCCAAATTATTGTCTGAAGGTCACAAAAGGGGATTGCATGATCCTAGGACACCGCTGCCTTCATTAATACGAACCAGTTGCCCAAATTGTGGTCGAATTACCGTGAGGATACCGCAATGGTCACAAGTGTGAAAAACGGTCATAAGTCACCTTTATTTTCCTCCAGCGCCGTTCTCACCTGCGTTCTCTTGCCATTGCCGTGTTTCCTTTTCACCTCCCTCACTCTCTTCAGAGAGAGAGAGAAAGATGCGAAGTATTTGTCATGCCGCTGACTTGCAAATGTTAAGTAGCTCATTTTGTCGGGTCAAAAAGAACATTGTTCGGTTGGGCCACCGCAGGAGTGGGCTGGCTTTCTGCTACGGGTTGGGGAGTTGGGAGACCTTGTTTTTTTGCATAAATTTGATGTTTAAGAGGCAGAGGTCTCCAAACTTGGCAACTTAGAATAGAATACTTTATTATAGAATAGAATTCTTTTATTGGCCAGGTGTGATGGGACACACAAGGGATTTGTCTTGGTGCAAATGCTCTCAGTGTACCTAAAAGAAAAGAGACATTTGTCCAGAGTCAAGAATCGTCAGGTACAACACTTAATAATAGCCATAAAGTACAATAAGCAATCAAATCATACTAGGAAATAGTCCATATAAATCGTAAGGATACAAGCGACAAAGTTACAGTCCTACAATCACAAGTGGGAGGGGATGGGTGATAAGGAGTGATGAGAAGATTAATAGTAATAGTAGTGCAGACTTTGTAAATTGTTGGACAGTGTTGAGGGAATTATTTGTTTAGCAGAGTGATGGTGTTTGGGGAAAAAACTGTCCTTGTGTCTAATTGTTCTGGTGTGCAGTGCTCTATAGCATCGTTTTGAGGGTAGGAGTTGAAACAGTTTATGTCCGGGATGTGAGGGGTCTGTAGATATTTTCACAGCCCCCTTTTTGACTCGTGCAGTATCCAGGTCCTCCATGGAAGGCAGGTTGGTAGTAATTGTTTTTTCTGCAGTCCTAATTATCCTCTGGAGTCTGTGTCTGTCCTGTTGGGTTGCAGAACCAAACCAGACAGTTATAGAGGTGCAGATGACAGACTCCATCGTTCCTCTGTAGAACTGGATCAGCAGCTCCTTTTGGGCAGTTTGAGCTTCCTGAGTTGGCGCAGAAAGAACCTTCTTTGTTGTGCTTTTTTGATGACGTTTTTGATGTTAGGTGTCCATTTTAGGTCATGTGATATAGTAGAACCTAGAAATTTGAAGGTCTCTACTGTTGATTCTCTGTTGTCTAGTATTGTAAGAGGTGGTGCTTTAAGACTTTTTAAGACTTGTGGACTTCAACTCCCAGAATTCTATGCTGGCTGGAGAATTCTGGGAGTTGAGGTCCACAAGTCTTAAAGTTGCCAATTTTGAGGAAGCGCAATCAGAAAAAAAAAACAACCCAGCAATGGGACAGTTTTCACTCTCTTCCCAATCCGTTCTCCGCTTGCATCATAAGATATAAATGCTCTCCTTACTTAATAATAACTTTAATATATTGCCGTACCATTGAATAGGCAGTCCTTGGCTTACAGCAATTTGTTTAGTCACAACGGCAGTGCAAAAAGTGATTTAGGACTATTTTTCACACTTAACGACCGTTGCAGCATTTCCCCATGGTCACGTGATCAGAATGTGGATGCTTGGCAACTGGCATGTACTTATGACAGTTGCATCATCCTGGGGTCACGTGATCCCCTTTTGGGACCTTCTGACCAGCAGTGTCAATGGGGAAGCCAGATTCACTTAACAGCAGTGTTACTCAGTTAACAACTGCAGAGATTCACTTAAGAATGGTGGCGAGGAAAGTTGCAAATGGTGCAAAACTCGCTTAGCAACTGTCTAGTGACAAAAAATTCGTGCTCCGTTGTAACTCGAGGAATACCTGTATAGACTCAAGCTTGCTGTAAATAGATAATAGTTTGCTGTGCTACTGGAGAGGAAGAATGAGTTACGATAACAGCCCTAGACAAAGTTTAATTGCTGTAATTCGTAGTAAATAAAGTCGTTTTAAACAATTAAGCAGCTGCATTTTACTTCTCCCTATGGATTTGTTGATGCTTAGCCTCCCTTCAAGCTTGAACCTATGATGTTTTGATTGACATAAAGAAGAAAAAAATGGGGTGGTTTGCTTGTTTTTGTTTGGTTCTTGTCTATAAAATGAAAATATTTCAGGATTGCTGGTAGTAACGAGCAAGGAAAGAGACATGATTTACCACCCGAATGATAGCGAACAAGATAATTAAGAAATATTTGTGTACTAATGAGGCTGTTATCACCCAAAAGAAAAGGCTTTGGGTGGGATCTTTTTATCTTAGAAGGGAATAAGCACTTAATTAGGAACATTAATAGAAGTAAGACTGGGGATGTTAATCAGATTTGGGAAGATCCACAGGAAGTTGTCTTAAAACCAGATCAGGCCATTATAACAATTGAACTGGTGTAGCTTCATATTCTCTATGTCAGGGGCTTTGCAAACTTGGTGACTTCAAGACTCTTGGACTTCAACTCCCAGAATTCCCCAGCCAGCATCAAGAGGCAGCTCTGTGGTCATTTCTAGACCAGGGCTCTGCAACCTTTGCAACTTCAAGACTCGTGGACTTCAACTCCCAGAATTCCCCAGCCAGTAATTTAATAGCCACCTCGAGAGTTGGAGTCACCTAAACACAGTTTGTGGGAGCCTTGAGAGAATTCGGGGACGTGAAGAGGGAGGGGGGGGGTTAACCGAATTTGTGGGGGAGAGGTTTCACAAGGAGGCCTACCACCTGGGACTCGCCAAACGCGAGTCCTTGACAGATGGCACCCCAGCCCAGCTTCTCTGCCAGATCTAATAGAGTGGGTTGATTCTAATCAAAAGAGAAGCAGCTCCTCAGATAATCCCGTCCGATGCCCTGCCAACACCATAAATTGCACTTGGTCCTCGGCTTATGGCCACGACGGAGGCCAAAATTTCTCTGGTTAAAACGCGAGACGGTCCGCGTTCCAGAAAAACCCAACTCCAGTTAAAAATGAAAAACAAAAGACATTTGTTAAGCGAGCTTCGTCCCATTTTACGACCTTTCTCGCCACCGTTGTTACGTGAATCGCTGCAGCTGACATGCTGGTAACCCCGGTCCTTAAGCGACTCTGGTCAGAAGGTCGCAAAAGGGGATCACGTGGACATAGCGACAGTCGTAAATGTGAACCCCTTGACCAGCACGTGGATTTGGATCCCGCGGCCAAGGGGATGCTGCAGCGGTCGTAAGCGTGGGGGAAAACGGTCCCAGAGTCACTCTTTTTTCAGTGCTGTTGTAGCTTTGACCAGCCACTAAATGAACCGCTGTAAGTCGAGGATGACCTGTACTGGTTAAATCCAGGGGAAGGAATCTGGGGAATATGGAAGACGGGTGGCTTTCTCTTTAATACGCCTGCTGGCTTGGTCCGGGTGGTCAAAACTGTCCCCCACCCCACCCTCAAAAGCCGTCTCCTCTGCAGATAAATTCCAGCGTGTGTTTTCTGTCCCTTCCCTGGTGAGGCGATTGATTTGAGAAGCTCGTAGATGCACGAGATGCGGTGGATCTCCAGCCCTGGAAACCCCAAGGCTGCCGAGGCAGGGAATCTCCTGTGACGGTTGGCGCGACACAGAGCAGAGGGAAGTGCGACGCAGTGGTTTCCTTGCAGCGCCGAAGACATGGAAGCGTTTAAAACCAGGGGTGTCCAACCTTGGCAACTTTAAGACTTGTGGACTTCAACTCCCAGAATTCCTCAGCCAGCTTTGCTGGCTGAGGAATTCTGGGAGTTGAAGTCCACAAGTCTTAAAGTTGCCAAGGTTGGACACCCCTGGTTTTAAGGGTTTGAGATCTTAGGGATACCCCTCCCCCCTGGCAAGTTTTCTGCATCTGAGACAGGCTTTACCTGGGGGGCGGTGGGGGGCAAAGCTGGACACTGGCAAGCAAGGGGCAAGGAAGACCCCCCTTCCTTTCAAACACAGTCCGTGACACGCCGTACCTGCTGGCTTTTTTCCCCAATTTAGTTAATTGTCGTTGCAACTCATCAAACAAAATTAAATGCCATATCCCGTATACGTTTATAACTATAAAAATAAAACCCAAACCCACACCCTTTGCGTTCTGTACGATTGAATTTAAAAAAAAACCCCTGATATTGCATTAGTGTTGCACTTTAAAGTAGAATTCAATAGAATTACCGCCCTGGGATAGAAGCTGTTTTCCAGCCTGCTTGCCCTTGTTTTTATTACTGCCCTGTACTGTCTGCCAGATGGTAATAGTTCAAAAAAAAAGGGGGGGTGCCCAGGATGGGATGGATGTTTGAGGATGTTTTGAACTTTCTTAAGGCAGCGGGAGCTATGAAGCTCTTCCAAAGAGGGAAGAGGGCAACCCATAATCCTCTGGGCAATGACATTCACCCTCTGGAGTGCTGTCCTATCTGCCCCTGTGCAATTGGCAAACCAGACACAGGTGCCGTAAGTTAAGATACTCTCTTAACTGGGAGAGAATACTGGGAGTTGAAAGTCCTCCAGGCTTAAAGTTGCCAAGGTTGGAGACCTGCTCTATGGTGCAGCGATAGAAAGTCACCAGCAGGTTTTCATTCCGTTATTGTTTCCTGAGAAATTCTAAAGCAAACAGGCCACCAAGCTTTGGCACCATCTATTTTCTTGCTTTAAGATATACTTATCGTGGTCGTAAGTTGAGGACTACCTCTCCTCTCATCCGTCTTTCCTCTTTCCCAACGAGGAAACGAGGCTCTTCTCCTGTTTTTCTGCCCAACTATTTTGGCTTTGACACCTGAGCCGAGAACTGTGAGCCGGGCTTTCCGTCCTGCTTTCTCCCAACCCAGCACTTGCTCGGTCCCCATCATCCCCTGCCAGCCCAGGCCTGAAGCTGGGAAAAGCAGCTCTGGTGCAGCCTTGTCTGGAGCCTCTATGATTTTGGCTCCTGTTCAGCTGTTGGGGGGGGGGGGGAGGCTTTTGTTTTGCTAATTGCAGGGTTAGGAAAGAGCACCAGTGACTCATGGGTTTTATTTCTGCTCTGGATATTGAAGAGAGACAGAGAGAAAAAGGATGGGGTGGGGGGAAAAAAACCTCACATTAGGCTCGTAGCCGTGGAAATCTGATTTTGGACCGTCGTGAAGGTTGTGATGTTTGCATGGATTTCCCCACACCCCTCCTCCCCAATTCTCTCCTACAAAATTCTCCCTCTCTCCCTTCCCTTCCCTAAATGGATAGAAAAGAGGAATAAGGAATAAAGTATAGGAAAAAATGTAAATATATGTGTTATTGATGACATAATACTGTAAATAGAGATATGTAATTTAATAATAATAATAATAATAATAATAATAATAATAATAATAATAATAATAATAATAATACTTGTGGACTTCAACTCCCAGAATTCCCAAGCTAACATGACTGGAAGAGGAATCCTGGGAGTTGAAGTCCACAAGTGTTTTAAAGCTGTCAAGTTTGAAGGCCCCTATTTTAAAGCATCAAAAAGGAGAGAGAAATAGGGAAGGAGGGAGGACCAATCGTATTCCAGCCTTCCAGGTAATCCTTGACTTACAGCGGTTCATTTAGTCACTGTTGGGAATTACGACGGCACCGAAACAAAGTGACTTAGGGCCGTTTTTCACGTTGATGACCATGGCAGCCTCCCCCCATTGGCCACATGATTTACATTCGGGCGCTTTGACCCACTGGTTCATATTTACGACGGTCACCCAGGGGGTCATGCAATCCCCTTTGTAAACAGGGGAAGAAAGCCAAGCGCAGGCTTAACCGCCAGGTGACTTGTTTAAACAATTGCGGCGATTCCCTTCACAATGAAGCAGGCAAAAACTCGCAGTGCAAAGCGTCTCGCTTAGCGACATCAATCCTGGGCTCCGTTGTGGCCGTAAGTCGAGGGCAGCCTGCGTTGACGATGGTTGCAGCCTCTCCCGGGGGGGTCAGGTGACTGCGACCTTTCCGGCTGGATTCCCATGAGCAAAAGTCCATGAAGGATTCCTTTAACGACCGCATGATTCGTTTAACGGGGAAACGGGAAGTTCAGATCAGAAGACGGAGGGATGGGGCATCCTCGTTTGGACCAGAGCCCTGTGGCTCCACCGTAGTCTGGAAGTTGGCACGGCCTTATCTTCTGCAAACCAGCTGCTGCCAGATCCTTGCCATGGGCTTTGGCTTGTGGCAGTTGGCAGCAGAGGGAGCTAAATTCCAAGCAAATATTTCCTCAATGAGTCTGTCCTGGAACCTGGATTTGAATCCAAGGCCGAGTGAGGTTGGATTGTCAGGTGGGGCTTAGTTTGTCTCTTTCTCTCTCCCCGCCCTTTGGAAAATACCTTATCTAAAGAAGTGGCTAGGAAAGCGATGGAGGACACGTCTCAAATATACTTGATGTTCTTTGAAAAGGAAGGGGAAAAAATCCAACCTTAAATTCCATCTTTGGGCTTTTAGCAATAGTAACAGCACTTAGACTTATATATTGCTTTATAGTGCTTTCCAGCCCTCTCTAAGTAGTTTACAGAGTCGGCCTCTTGCCCCCAACAATCTGGGTCCTCATTTTACCCACCTCGGAAGGACGGAAGGCTGAGTCAACCTTGAGCCTGGTGGGATTTGAACTGCCAAATTGCAGTCAGCCGGCGGTCAGCAGAAGCAGCCTGCCGTACCGCACTCCCTGCGCCACCGAGGCTCCTTTCAGTTGAAGATGGTGGCATGGCCCTGGTATGATTCTGGGACGCCATCCCCTCCTCCTTCGGAAACACCTGTTTTCTCTGAGCAAGCCATTGTTTATTTGAGAATGCAGGAATCGTCTCAGAAAAGAGCCAGGGATTTATTTATTTGTGTGTGTGTGTGTGTGTTTGCTGCACAATTCTTGGAAGCCAGTTGTAATAGACTGGAGGCTTTCTCCGTGAGGCCACCGAAGTTTCTTTCAAGTGGCTAAAACTTGGGCCAGTAGCCTGACCTGGTTCCTTCTCGGCCTCCCAGGTAGAGACTGCAAGGAACATAAGGATCCTGAAATCTGGTTTAAGCAAGCGTTCTGCCTCGCCCTTCCGTAGAAATTATTCAGGTGCTTAAACTTCTTCAATTAAGGTTTGGGTATGAAGGGCGAGAGGACTGCAATAGTGAGCTATCTCTTAAGGGTCTCCCCCTCCCTCTCTCTCTCTCCTCCCCCTCCTTTTCTCCCCCCTCCCTCTCTCTTCATTTCTTTTCCTTCCACTTTCCAGATGAGGAACTGTTTCATGGGAGATTTCAACAGACTTGCCAAAAAATAAAACCCACCCAAAGCCACAATGTGTGTGGAAGAGCAGTGTGGTGAAACCCGTTTCCCTGTTTCGTGTAAAGCAGGTTCTTTTTTTTTTTTCCCCCAATCTGGGCCACTTTTAAGAGGTTTGGACTTCAACTCCCAGAATTCCCCAGCCAGCGATGCTGGCTGGGGAATTCTGGGAGTTGAAGTCCACACCTCTTAAAAGTAGCCCCGATTGAAAAACCCTGGAGTACCAAAAGAAGATAATATTTGTAGCTCAGGGTTGAACTGTGAGGTCTTTGGGGCTCTCTGAGCTTGGTGGTTTTCTCGCAGAAGTTTTATTACCCAACTAGGTAACATCATCAGTGCTAAAAAAGGCAGTGGAAGCGAGCAAACCCTGCTCCCTTTTAGCCCTGATGGTGTTAGCTAGTTGGGTAATGAAACGTCGGCAAGAAAGCAACCAAGGACCCCTACCGTGTCGATTTGCTTCTTGCGACAACCACCTCCCGTCCGTGTCTCTCTGTCTCTCGCAGAACACTTTTAACGTGTTTGCACAATCAAAGAATTAATGGAGTTCTGCATGAATCCCTTCCGTTCTCCTTTTACCGCAGCAAAACAAACCCAGGCTGTAATTAACCACGACTTCCCATCACCTGCAAAAGAAAAAGGGCTGTTCAGGGATTTCCAAACGAACCTAGATCAAAAAACCTCTCGTCAGCTTTAAACCTTTCTTAATACGTGCATTGGTTGGTTGGTTGACTCAATTTCTACGGCTGCCTCTCTTGCCTTGTGAGGCTGGGCAGCTAAAAAGACCATCAACAAAGGAGTTAAAAACCTACCATGGTCGCTGAGGGTAACCCCAAACAGAACAATCTACAAAAATCTCTCAGCAGACTATATCTATCTATCTAACCGCTTGGTCCCAGTTGACAATGATTTCCTGCTTCAGATGTCTCGGGGGAAACCGTGGTTTGCTGACTCACACGGAGGGGGGACACGTGAAATAAACGTGTGTCTGTATTTATGGCATCAACACCTCGAACTTTCCAAGTGCAATTCAGGTATTTTATTGAAGTCCTTTTAATCCTGTCGTTTCTCGAGGAAAGTAGCATGGATGCACCTCCCTCCTTTAATTGAGTAATTAATTGCAAACCCTCTGAACTTCCCCAGTGCGCCATTGTTCAGATTTGTTGCAACACCCAGATTTCTTATCCAGCCTGTGAATAGTTATTGAAGCACGCTTGCTGTAAAATTCTGGGATTTGCAAATGCCGGTCTGTCCCTCAGCCGTAGCAGCTCCCTTGCTGTTCTTCTCTCCCAGACCAGCCTACCTTATAGGGTTGTTGTTGTCATGGGTGGGGGGAGAAAAATATGAAGAAGGGATAAGGCCACCTGGAACTCCTGAAGGAAAAGTTGGAGATAAATCTTGTCAACAAAGGCCCAGAGAAGGTTATTTGTGAGCTACTGAGAAGACAAGGGGAAAGAGAATCCCATACACATAAACCCCATAAAATCCCTTGAGTTACGACCACAACACAAAGCCCAGAATTTACGTTGCTAAGTGAAACAAGTGAGTTTTCCCCCTTTTTACGACCTTCCTTGCCACCGCTGTTAAGTCATTGCATTGGTGAAGTTAAGTTGCCTTCGCTTTGTCTGAAGGTCACAAAAGCGGATCGCGCGATCCCAGGAATGCTGAAACCGTCACAAACATGAACCGGTTGCCAAATTCGTCGGAGTGTTGATCGCGTGACTGTGGGGAATGCCGCAATGGGCCTAAAGTGTGAAAAATGGTGCTAAAATCGCTTCCCCCCCCCCTAGTGCTGTCGTAACTAAATGAACTTTTGTAAGTCAAGGATTACCTGTATCTGCTGCACAATCATGAATTTAATCCAAGGTTAATGATTGTTGGGGCCAACCTGAGACTGTTTACTTGGTTGCTTGACTTGACTTGACGGATCGGTGTGTTTCAGAGAGGGTGTGGAATGAATCACCTCCAGAAGTTGTAGTTGTGCCTCAACTCTGGAGGTTTTCGAGAAGAGATTGGACAACCATTTGCCCGGAATGATATAAGGACCATATAAGGACTCTTGCCTTGAGCAGGGGGCTGGACTGGATGACCTCCAAGGTCCCTTCCAACTCTTGTTATTCTGTTATTTCCCCGCCCTCCCCAACCTCTTTTACAAGACGGACTGGAAGGAAAGCAGAATTTCCTCCTCTGCGGCCTCCTTTGGTCAGAGTTAAATTGCCTTATCTCCTTCGGTTAATTCTTCAGCGGGTGTTTATTCTGATCAGAACAAATATACTGCTGAGAGAGAGAGAGAGAGACGGGGAAACAAACAGAACTGGAATCACGGTTTGGAGTAACAGGATGAACCAGTTGTGGCAGGAGACCGGAAGATTTGCACTAAGTGAGTGTGTGGTGGAGGTGGAACTTTCTCCGGTGTTTGAGCTTCAGCCCAAACTAACAAGCCGTCCTCAGCTTGCGACCAAATTGGGACCAGAGTTTCCATTGGTAAGCTAGGCGGTTGTTAAATGAATCGTGCAGTTGTTAAATAAATCAGGCTCCCCCCCTTGGAGTTTGCTGGACGAAAGAAAATCTCAAATGGCCGTCATAGAACACCTGGATGCTACAACAGTTTGTAAAATACCTGCCATTCGCCAAGCACTCAAATTTCGTTCACATGACCATGGAGATACTGCGAAGGTCATAAGTACGAGGTCCAGTGGTAAGTCACGTTTTTCGGTGCTGTGGTAACTTTGAATGGCGCTAAAGGAGTTTTTGTAAGTCGAGGACTACCAAAAAGATACCCCCAAATATACCCACCCACCCACCCGGCAATATAAGCAGGCTTCTGAAAGCAAGGTTGTTTTCGTAAAGTAAATACAAACTCAAATAATTAATTCTTCCTGAGTTAATTCTGGCCAGTTTATTCCACAGCCTCTGTTTTTCAGCTATTAAATCCTGAAATTTTACAGGTTTTTCCAGTTCCTTTTTTTTTTTTTTTGAGCTACTCAGCTGCCACCTGGTATTGCCACATCTATAAGTAAAACCTATACTAGCGAAAAGTAAACATTATTATTATCTTCATCTTTTTCACTTTCTGGGTTCTCTCCTTCCAAATTCCTTTGGTGTTTAGGGAACAGTGAGGCAGATAGATAGATAGATAGATAGATAGATAGATAGATAGATAGATAGATAGATAGATAGATAGATAGATAGATAGATAGATAGATAGATAGATAGATAGATAGATAGATAGATAGATAGATAGATAGATAGATAGATAGATAGATGATTGATAGAAATAGACAGACAGACAGGCGAGAGGTAGGTAGAGAGAGATAAGAAATAGATAATAGGTAGGTAGAGAGAGGTGGAAGGTAGGTAGACAGATAGAAGAGAGAGACAGGTAGGTAGAGAGAAAGATAAACATAATAGCTAGCTAGGTAGAGAGATAGGTAGGTAGGTAGACAGACAGAAAGAAGAGAGAGATAGGTAGAGAAACAGATAAGAAATAGATAATAGGTAGGTAGGTAGGTAAGTAGACAGAGAGAGAAGAGAGAGACAGGTAGGTAGGTAGAAAGAAAGAGATAAGAAACGGATAATAGAAGAGAGGGGGAGGGGGGCATGTGTGTGTGTGTGTGTGTGTGTGTGTATCTGAAAATACAGAGATTTTGAAATTCTCACCATGCCTATGGCCATTAGCATCCCTCTGTCAAACCTTAGTTAGAGAGAGGGAGGAATAAAATGAGGTGAGGAAGTAATCCAGGTGTTCAAAGGCTTTCAAAAATGAAAACAAAATGCTTACACTCTGTTTTTGTGCTTTTGCTGATATTTATTTAATGCGTGATTTCTGTAGCCCATCTCTGTCACAATGGAATGTGAAATGCACCACTGCCATTTATGTGCTGCCCTTGAGATGTACCATATCAACGTACGATACGAGGAAGTGTGTGTAGAGGGGAATGGAGAAAAAGAATTTAACCTTTTTTTTTAATGGAGAAAGCACTCGGAATAGGGAGTTCGGCTCGAATAGCTTTCCAAATGGGGATGCAGCCTCAAAAATAGGTGAAGTCCTTGACTCGCAACAGTTTAGTGACTATTGAGAGTTACAACAGCACACACAAAAAAGTGATTTGTGACCATTTTTCACACTTAGGACCATTGCAGCATCCTCGGGGTCATGTGATCAAAATTCAGGTGCTTGGCAACTGCTTCGCATTTATGACGGTTTTTGCAGTGTCCCAAGGTCATCTTTTGCGATCTTTGGACAAGCAGAATCAAGGGGGAAGCCAAATTCACTTAACAACTGCAGTGATTCACTTAACAACTGGGGCAATAAAGATCGTAAAATGGGACAAAAGTCCCTTAATAATTGTCATGCTTAGTTTGGACTCCATTGCGGTCTTAAGTCAAAGAATACTTGCGCGCCCGGAGTCAACTGAATCACAGTGCTTGAATTTTCGGGCTGAATTTTGATTTTAACATTCTTCTATAGGCTTCCTTCCCCATGCACGAAAAGCTGGTCCGTAAACGAGTGCATAAGCAGGGAAAAGAAAGAGGGTTCACACATTACCCCCCAAGCCGAAACGTGGTTTGTTTCTTTTACAGCAAGCTACGCTTGTTTAGGAAATTTAATTTTAGGAAATTTTGTTTGCTGGCAAAGCCGTAGTTTAAGCTTGTTTGTGTGGCCTCAGCCAGTTCTGAGTTCAGAATTAAAACACTGGTGACAAAGCTGTCACGTAACACTCAGTAAGTCGAGACACTCCCAGGCAGTGAGAATAATTTAGCATCAGGGGTGGGGTGTTTTTTTTTTTGTTTTTTTGTTTTTGGTGCAGGGACAAATACACACAAGTGCAGATTATTGACTTAGAACAATAAGTGCAACTGTGTGCTGGGGACAAGAACAATATCCAGCTGTGTACAGCCATAACTTGGTGGCAAGAGCTCGAAGCATGTCAGGTCACTGCCACAAAATTATACCTTCCCAGCCAGTTCAAAGCTCTGGTCTCCAAAATAAAATAAAAATAAAAAAATGGGGCGGCCAGAATAAGGGTTGGTTTGTTCTTGTTCTTCCCCTTTGTTTCTGTGCCCTGTGGCACTCCGGGGAAAAAATACCAGGCAAATCCTTGTGCGCTGTAACAGAATACCAGAGTTGGAAGGCACCTTGGAGGTCATCTAGCCCAACCCGCTGCCCTCGCAGGAATCCTATGCTACTTCTGACAGATGGCTGTCCAGTTTTTTCTTAAAAGCCTCCACCGTTGGGGCACCCACAATTTCTGAAGGCAATTTGTTCCACTGGTTAATTGTTCCCACTGTGAGGAATTTTCTCCTTAATTTCCATCCGTTGCTTCTTCAGGTGTTTTTTTTTGGGGGGGGACAGGTTGACTCCCCCCCCCCACTTCTTTGTCGCAGCCCCCTCGGATAATGGAACACTACTATCATGTCACCTCTAGTCCTTCTTTTCACTAGACTAGTGAAAAAGTTTACACTCATCTCCGGGGAGGATGAGTCTAACAAATTGAGATGAGGTGGACCAATGGTTGCTTTCGTGGTGTGGAGACAATACTTGGTCCTCAACACCAATAAGAAGACCAAGGAGCTGATAGTGGACTATAGAAGGATCAGATCAGACCTCCAGCCCTTGCTTATCCATGGAGACCGAGTGGAGCAAGTGGCCAGTTTGAAGTTTCTGGGTGTTACCCTAAAAGAGGACCTGACCTGGGGGGCTCACATTGCAGCCCTGGTCAAAAGGGCCCAGCAGAGATTATACTACCTGAGGCTTCTCAGGAAACAACAACCGAATGGAAAACTGCTGGTGACCTTCTACCGCTGCACCAGAGAGAGTATCTTAACTCACTGCACCTCTGTAGGGTTTGCCAATTGCACAGGGGCAGATAGGACAGTGCTCCAGAGAGGATTAACATCATTGCCCAGAGGATCATGGGTTGCCTTCTCCCCTCTTTGGAAGAGCTTTATATCTCCCGCTGCCTTAAGCAAGCTCAAAACATCCTCAAAGATCCATCTCATCCTGGGAACCCTTTTTTTTGAACTATTACCATCTGGCAGATGGTACAGGATAATCATAAAAACAAGGAGAAATAGGCTGAAAAACAGCTTCTATCCCAGGGCAGTGGCTCTTTTGAATTCTGCTGTATAGTGCAGTCTTGGTGCAATGTCGGGGGTTTTCGGTTCAATGTGTGAAGGGTGGAGGATGTGTGTTTGTGTTTATTTTCATGGTCATGATGTGCACTGAAGAGGGTGTTTGATTTCCTTGTACGAGGTGCAAGGACAATAAAGTAAACTAAACTAAATTTAAACTAAACTAGACGTACCCAATCCCAACTTTAATTTCTTGGTGTCTCTGAGTAGGAAAGAAAGGGCATCTCGCAAGTCCTCCGTGAGGGTAGGGAGACATCACAACCCTGTGGGTTTTTTGTTTTTTAATGACTGGAGTCTCTTGGAGCCGAGAGTGTGGGTGAGAGAATTACCCAGGTGCATCCTCTCTCTCTTTTTTTTTCATGTAAATGAACACGTGCCACATACGGAGAAAAAGCTAACCGCACACTTGAATTACAAGAAGAAGAAAATCCGTGGTTTGCTCCTCCTTCAACAGGACTTCACCAAGGAGAGCGTTCTCACAACGGGCGTTCTCATTTTTCCCTTGTAAATCCTGAAGAAGAACAGAATAAAAGAATTGGAGGGAACCTCAGAGGTCTTCTATTCCAAACCCCTGCTCAAACAGGAGACCCTACACCATTTGTCCAATCCCTTCTTAAAGAGACCTTCAAGGAAGGAAAGGAAAGGAAGGAAGGAAGGACAGAGTTGGAAGGGACCTTGGAGGTCTTTTAGTCTAGCCCCCTGTCAAGCAGAAGACCCTATATACCATTTCAGACAAATGGTTTGCCATTTGTCTCTTCCGATGACTGCAGAATTCACTTAACAACCAGGGCGATTTGCTTAACAATCACAGCAAAAATCGACTCATTTAGCCACTGCCCTGTTTAGCGATAGCAGTTTGGGTCCCAAATGTCATATGTTGAGGTCTACCTGAGTGGCAAGTCTTGGCCAAAGTGAAATTTAAAGGGTGGTCAATCCACTAAGCAGGATGATCCTTTGTTAGGGTTGTGACTTCCCACCTCCACCTCCCGTTGCTGTCGTGTATACAGGTAGTCCTTTACTTACAACAGTTCATTTAGTGACTATTCGAAGTCACAGCAGCACTGAAACATGTGACTTATGACCGTTTTTCCATCGTTACGACCTCTGCAGTGCCCCCTATGGTCACGTGATCAAAATGCAGACGCTTGGCAACTGACTCGTATTTATGACGGCCACCGCGTCCCGGGCTCACGCGATCCCCTTTTGCGACCTTCTGGCCAGCAGAGTCAATGGGGGAAGCCAGATTCACTTAACAACCGGGTTACCAGCCTATCAACTGCAGTGATTGACTTCGCAGCTGTGGCAAGAAAAAGGGGGCAAAACTCACTGAGCAAATGTCTCACTTAACAGAAACATTTGAGCTCCATAAGCCGAGGGCTACCCGCTGTTTTTAATTGCAGAAGAAGGCTAATAAATCCTGGGATGATTTTATCTATGCAATCAGGTTTGGCCAGGGAGAAATTCGCTCCCAGTTGAGAAGCAGTGAGAATTTTGTTTAGCTGCCTTAATTGTGCCAGTTCCTTGGTCCCTAAAACATTTAATTCATGTTTTACTAGTTCCATCTGATTTTTGCCCTTTCATTTTTTTTGTGGGGTCTTTCCGTAGTTCCAATTCTAATCTTTTATATTATTATTCTAATTCCTTTCTTCTCTCCTTCTTTTCCCCTATTTCTCCTTCCTGTACAGAAAGATCGCTTACGCTCTCTGAAATATGCCTTGGTAGTATCCCATCCATTTTGCAGGGGCGTTTCTCCATTTTTATTTCCTTTGAAGAGGAATTCCCATTTCTTTCTCTCATTTTCTTTATGAACTCTTTTATCTTCCAATATTGACTGTTTTAATGCCCCATCTTGATTTTCTTGTTCGACCTTTCCACTTTATTCCTATTGGGTTATGGCAGGGGTCTTCAAACTCGACAGCTTTGAAGACCTGCGGACTTCAACTCCCAGAATTCCTCTTCCTCCAGTCATGTTAGCTCAGGAATTCTGGGAGTTGAAGTCCACAAGTCTTAAACTTGCCAAGTTTGAAGAGCCTAGGGGTTTTGTCCTGCCCAGATGTTTGCCTCCACTTCCTACTTCTTGTATATTCTCTTGTAATTCCAGTGAACATCCATGTCATGTCAATTCTCGACCATGATTTCTGGATTGAGAATTTTTGGAATCGAAAAGGAGAATTGAAATCGTTGAGAAATTCTGCAATCCGAATTGGCTTTGGTGCAGACCTGGAGCTTGCAAGCATCCTCAAGTCTACATTATTTGTGCCTCTCTCGCTCTCTCTTGTCGTCCCCGTTTGCAGCAGGAACGCGGGCAGGCCTCGTCTGACTGCAGCCATCTGGCGCAGGGTTTGCAGATCAGTGCCAGGCCTCTTGCATTTACATCAGCAGGGAGAGATTTATTGGGGGGGGCTGTTTGCTTTCGAAAGCCCAACCTTTGTGGGGGTGTCTCGCAGGAAACAAAAAAAAAACTGGGTTGAAAAAGCATCATGCACCCAGTGCAAATATTAATGATCGTGAAACGATCCACCACGGAGCCCACTATCTCCATTGCTACACGAAACAGCTGCTAAAGTGAGTTTTGCCCTGTTTTCCGACTGGCATCTTCTCAAAGGTTCCTTTTTATTTGGATAGTAAACTGGCACAACTGGGGAATCCTGAATCTGCAATAAGTAAAAACTACAAAATCCATCCCCTGCACCATCCGTCCCATCATCGCATCACGTGCCCCAATCACCATCCGTCCTAACTTGAGACTTCCTCTCACTTACGTGCAACACAACCTGACCTTGAATCAGAAAAAGAATGTTGTTATGTCTAACTAGATACACTCCAATATATTCCCCCCTCCCACTTTCCCAGGCTCAGTTGTGGCAGCGTGGGAGCATCTCTAGTCTCAAAGCTGACAACATGGTTGTTAAATGAATCCATTTGCTGATCGGAAAGTCGCAAAAGGGGATCGCGTGACCCCGGGGGACGCTGCAGCCGTCATAAATATGAACCAGTCACCAAGCATCCAGATTATTATTTTTTAGACCATGTGACCGTGGGGAATGCTTGGTCACGGGTATGGGAAATGGCCATAATTCACTTTTTTTTTCAGCGACGTTGTGACTTTGGACGGTCACTCAGTGAACTGTTGTATGTCAAGGACTACTTGTAATTGGAGCTTCAGATTCAGGGTGCTTTTGTGGAGTCCCAAGTGCTGAGCTCTTGGTATAAACCTCCAGTTCTTGTTTCCATTTATGTTGAGAAAAAGTGCAGAGAAGACCAACCAAGAGGATTAAGGGGCTGGAGGATAAAACATATGAAGAACGGTTGCAGGAACTGGGTATGTCTAGTCCAATGAAAAGAAGGACTAGGGGAGACATGATAGCAGTCTTCCAATGTCTCAGGGGCTGCCCCAAAGAAGAGGGAGTCAAGCTATTCTCCAAAGCCCCTGAAGGCAGGACAAGAAGCAACGGATGGAAACTAAGCAAGGAGAGAAGAAACCTAGAACTAAGGAGGAATTTCCTGACAGTGAGAACAATTGACCAGTGGAACAACTTGCCACCAGAAGCTGTAGGTGCTTCATCACTGGAGGTTTCCAAGAAGAGTTTGGACAGCCATTCGTTCTGAAATGGTCTAGGGTTCCCTGCTCAAGCAGGGGCTGGACTAGAAGACCTCCAAGGTCCCTTCAAACTCTTGTTATTCGGTGATTTTCCCTTGCTACACAAGGCACGCCAGTTACTAAGTCCCTGGATTTTAATCATGTGACTGTGGTGATACTGCAGTGGTTGTCAGCAGGTTTTGTAGGTCACTTTGAACAGTCGCTAAACGAATTGTCGTAAGTCAGGGACTGCCTCTATTTTTTGTAATGTTAATAACCGATGGTAAAAGACAGAAATATCTACAGCTCAGTTATTTCCATTGTCAGCTTACAACTTAGTTGCTGCACCTGTGCAGGCAAGGTGATTTGAAATAACACGGCCTCCATTTTCCAGAAATTGTTTGCTAAAGCTTTTAGTAGGTTTATTTTTTTTTTCCACTTGCTTTTTGTCTTAATATTGTGGCTACAATCTCAATCCTGATTTTTTTTTTTAACCTTCTATTGATCCCAGTTAAATACGAAACGCCTTAATAATTCATTGTCTCTGTTCCTGATTGATTTTTGTCTTTTTAAGTAGCTTGAGATATTAATTTCAAATGGAGGGGAGGGGGGAAATCTAACTATTTCTGCCTGGAAATAGCCGGTAATGCTTTCCGTCACCAATCCCCATCGGTCAAAGTAAGAATTTTGGGACTTTAAATCGGTGCCTGAGTTTGTTGATTTCCTTTGTAATGCACCGTCTCTCTGGGTTTTAGAGACCAGGGTCTGTCCTTTTTTTATTATTAATCAGTACATTGCTCTGGGAATCTTTGCGGTTGAAAAGCCAGGTATAAATATTTCAAATCCGGGCGTTGGGGGGGCGGAGAGAGAGTACAAATGTTTGAAAAGAAACCGCCAAGAGATAAGACTTACGATGGACATCTTAGAAATGGAATTTGCAGAAGAACAGACAGATGATACTAGAGTTTCCCTTCACAGAACTACTTTAAGGGGGCGGGGGGGAATAGGTGAAAATACGATTTTAAAGAAATGGAGCTTTTTTTCCCAAACAAAACAACACGGAAGTAAGACACCTCCCTGGGACCTCAAGGCGTTGCGTGCTCATTTTATGACCAGCTTGCAAGTCAAACAGGACAAGGAAAGGAGCAATGGAGCTTTTCAGTCTGAGAACTGGCTGCTGCTGTTCTCTGTGGGGAGGGCCCTTGTCAGTCCTTGGCTTGCAGGTTGGTTGGGTTGCTAAACAACCCGAATGGGATAAGGAGAGAGAGAGGAGAGAAAAGAAGGAGAGAGAGAGAGACAGGCAGACAGACAACAAAAAAAGGGGGAAATTTGAACCCACGGCACTGTGCAAGGTGTTCGTAATGCATGCTTCTCTGTAAAATTCTGAATAAAATATTTTAAAATATCTGAGATTGGATGTGGGAATCAAAAGCAAAGCCTCAGAGCCTACTTGTGTGGAGTTTGCACTCTGCATATCGAGAACAAATGGAAGGAAGGAAGGAAGGAAGGAGGAGGAGTAGCAAGGAGGGAGGAGGAAGGGGAAGAGGAGGAAGGAAGGAAGGAAGGAAGGAAGGAGTAGCAAGGGGGAGGAGGAAGGGGAAGAGGAGAAGGGAGGAAGGAAGGAAGGAGTAGCAAGGGGGGAGGAGGAAGGGGAAGAGAGGAGGAAGGAAGGAAGGAAGGAAGGAAGGAAGGAAGGAAGGAAGGAAGGAAGGAAGGAAGGAAGGAAGTTGTGTGAACAAGCTACATTGCATTTTGCAGAAAATCCTTTCTGTGCTGGTGAACACTTTTTCTTCCATGCAGGAGATCCAAACTGCAGCTTCTGGCCTTTGGGGTTTAGGGAGGTGCTAAGAAGAGCTGTCAGTATTAGAGAGGTGACTTTGACCCTGGTAGATCTGCGGTCTGGCGACATACAGGTAGTCCTCAAGTTGTGATCACAATTGGAAGCAGAATTGATGTTGCTAAGCAAGGCTGAGAGAGATTTTTGCAACCTTTTTTTGCCTTGGTTGTTGCGTGAATCAGTGCAGTCGTTAAGTGAAATGCGGTTGTTAAAGCAAATCCAGCTTATGACTGTTTTTCACACTTACAACTTACACCTCCCTCTTGGTCACGGGACCAAAATCCAGGCACGTGGCAGATGACTCGTATTGACGACCGGTTGCAGCACCCCGGGGTCACCTGGTCCCCTTTTGGGATCTTCCGAGACGCAATGTCAATGGAGCCAGGTTCGCTTAACAAACCGTGCAACCAACTTAACAACCAACCACCGAGTCAAGAGAGGTCGTAACTTGGGGGCAGAATTCATTTAACAATTGTCCTGCTCAGCAATGGACATTTTGGGCCGAATTAATGGTCGTAAGGCGAGAACTGTTTATACTCAAGAGAGGGAGTTGCTTTGCATACGCAGCAAGAAGGCAAGCCGAGGTGATTTGTGCTTTGGTTTTTCAGGTTATCATCCCCCAAAAGCTTTCTCCTTAACGTTAGAAAATCACTTTCTAAAGTTGGATCTGGGTTGTTGTTGTTTTTTGGCTTGGAATCTGAATTAATTCGTTGCTCCTGCAAATTAAAGACCTGTTAAAATTGCTCGTGTCATATTAAAAATATGACTCTTGAAAATGGCTCTTGCTGGGTTTCCCTGGTGCCATCACGGCTTAGTAACATGCTACCTTTTCTAGGCTAACTATACAGATGAATAGAGTTGGAAGGGGCCTTGTAGGGTCATCTAGTCCAACCCCCTGCTTAAGGAGGAGACCCTATGCCATTTCTGACAGATGGCAGTCCAGTCTCTTCTTGAAAGCCTCCAGTGATGAAGCTCCCATAACATCCAAAGGAAACTTCTGTTCCAACGGTTGATTGCTCTCACTGTCATAAAAATCTCCTTATTTCCAGGTTGAATCTCTCCTTGTTCAGTTTCCATGCATTATTCCTTGTTTGGCCTTCAGGTGCCTTGGAAAACAGCTTGACGCCTTCCTCCTCTCTGGGGCCGCCCCTCAAACATTGGAAGATGCTCTCCTGTCTCCCCTGGTCCTTCTCTTCCCTAGACTAGCCAAGCCCAGTTCCTATAACCATTCTTCATATGTTTTAGTCTCCAGTCCCCTCATCATCTTGATTGCTCTTCTCTGTACTTTTTCTAGAGTCTCAACATTGTTTTTTATAGTGTGGTGATCAAAACTGGATGCAGTATTCTAGGCATGGCCTTATGAAGGCTTTATAGAGTGGTATTAGTCCGCATTTTCCCAATTCCCTGGACGAGCGAAGCTCGGCTGCCATAGCCGTGCTCCAAACTCACATGCCGTAAGGTCCCCAAGGCCGTTTCTGGTCACCACATCTGTGAGATGCTCGTAAGTCCAAAAGAAAAATAAAGTCTTTCAGAATACCGGATATTTATTATGCAGCACATTGAGGTCTCCGGGAACCTCTTAACCATGGAAAGAAATAACCCACAGCAAGTTAGTTCATCTGCGAGAATTTTGAAAGAGCGCCAGGGCTTGGCCGAATGCGATACTCGCTGCAGGACAGGAAGCTTTGGCTGAAAGATTGGGAAGGTGTGTGTGTGTGTGTGTGTGTGTGTGTGTGTGTGTGTGTGTGCGCGCGCTTTTTGTGTGTCTTGTCCTGTGGAGAGGTGGTTGTGATGCTTAATAAAGTCTCTGGAGCCAACAGGATGAAATAGAAGGAAGGAAGGAAGGAAGGAAGGAAGGAAGGAAGGAAGGAAGGAAGGAAGGAAGGAAGGAAGGAAGGAAGGAAGGAAGGAAGGAAAGAAAGAAAGAAAGAAAGAAAGAAAGAAAGAAAGAAAGAAAGAAAGAAAGAAAGAAAGAAAGAAATGGTAGTCCTCATTTTATGACCATTCATTTACCAACTTAAAGCTTGGCAAGTCCGTGTCCCATTTTCGAGGCAGCGAAAGGGATGTGGATCAAAGGAGGGATGCTCTCTGTTGCTTCTCCTCAGGGGTTCTTCTGGCATTGCATTCACCTGTCAAAACAGCACTGCTGGTAGTCCTCGACTTATGACCACAATTGAGCCCAACATTATGGTTGCTAAGTGAAACATTTGTAAAGTGAGATTGCGAGAGAAAATACCAAGCTTAGAAAACACCAAGGGACCCCCCACAGTCCTCCTCCTCTTCCTCTTTTGCTCTGCCGCCTCCTCTCTGCAAACCCCTTTCCCTTGTAGCACTGACGACATTACCTAGTTGGGTCATGAAACGTCTGCAAGAAAACCATCAAGCTCAGAGAATCCCCCCAAATTCGACAGTTCTCTTCCTCCCCCTCTTCCATCATCACCACCCCCACCACAAACCCCATGTCCTACTAGCACTGATGATGTTACCTAGTAGGATAAGCGAAATGTCTGCAAAAAAGTAACCAAGCTCAAGAGCATAAATGACACCCACAGTTCAACTCCGAGCTACGAATATTCTCCTTTATTGGCAAAAGTCTGCCTCTCCCCCCTCCCTTTCTCTCTCTCTCCCTTTCTCTCTCTCTCCCCCTCCCTCCCTCTCTTTCTGTCCCTTTCTCTCCCTCCCTCTTTCCCTTTCTTTTCTCTCTCTCTCTCTCCCTCCCTCCTCCTCCTCCCCCTTCTTCCCCTTTGGCACTCCCTTATCTCAAAAAAACAAACCAAATCTCCCATTCAGCAGGTTGCTGCTGCCTGGGCTCAGCAGCAGCGCCAACTGGCTCCGTCAGCGCTCCAGATCACCTGATGGCAGGTCAAAGGGGTAACGTCATTGTTCTCTCTCTCTCTCTCTCTCTCTCTCCTCCTCCCCCTACTTCGCAAAGGCCTGCCTGCCGTTTGCCTGGGTGGGGCAGGCTCCTTCCTGTGGGGGAGAACCCGACACCCTCCCAAGTTCCATCTTTCTCCTCCCACCCCCTGAAAAGCAGGTTTCGCCTCCATTTCCCTTTCTCCTCCAGGGCGCGGAGGAACCCGTCCGCCGTCCGGTTCCTCATGGATGCACATCTCCTCCTCCGGGAGGTCCTGCCCGGTCTTCTCTTTCGGCGAAAAGGATTACTTGTTTAACGTTTACCGACGGCTCGTTTCGTCCTCTTCGGCTTCTCCCATCCCTTCCTCCTCTCCAAACTCAACAGGGGGAGGGGGGAAACTCCCGCAGACTTGGCAAAGCAGCCCAGGTGTACTTTGCCTCGGCACAACTCCGCCAAAGTTGCGAAAGGGCTGCCGCAGCTCAGGTATCGGGAGGTGGAGACTCCGCACCGGTTGGATGAGGAAGGCCAGCATTTCCTCCCTGCAGGCCGCGGTTGTACTTTGCTCCTTGGAGAAGGTGGTGCTCCGGGCCAGCAGCCCACAAAGCCGTAGAATGCGTCGGCAGAGGCCGTTCCCACGGGGCAGCCTGGCCTTTTGAGCCCATTTGGATACATTGCTTCGCCGCCGGGGCGCCCCCGAAGGAATCGGGCATCTTGAATGCTTTGCTCTCCCCACCCCAAAGGCCTGCATGGATCACTGAGGGAAAGACCCTGTCCCCGCTTCCCCACCCGGCTGGCAACGTCTCTCCGGCTGGCAACGGTCCACCACGGAGGAGTAAAGGAGGCAGCGGCAGGCCGAGAGGCTGCCGTGCGGAAGGGCGAGAGGAGACGGTCTTTAATGAGCGGAGAAAACGGATACCGAGTGACCATGGGAGTAGTAAGTCTCGAGTTATTTGCCACTCTTAGCAGGCTTTTGGGGTGCCTGTTCTGGAATTTGGGGTAGGGTCTCAAGTCTTTATACAAATCTGCCTTTGATTGCTTTATTGAATGCCTCGGGCTGGTTGGCTTAGGGGGTCTCCAACTCAACCGCGTCCATCCCGTCTCCGAATCTCGCTCTCTTTGCCGGATTTTAAAAAAATCCCCTCCAAATATTTTAAAGCTTGTTTAAGAGGAGCAATCTGGAATGATTTGGGGAGTCTTTGAGCCTGGGAAAGTTTTTTTTTTTTTTCCCCTCCCTTCCTCTTCTGGTGTTCCTTCTCTTCTTCCACGGTAGGAGAACAGAGTGAGGAAGAGGCTAAAGAAAAAAGTCTTTATTTCTTTGAGGAATTTTATAATGGTCCCCCTCTAGGGAATTGTGATTTGGGAAGGGGCCCGTTCATTTTTAAACAGTGAAAATAAAAAATAAAAATTTTCTCGTGAAAAAAATTAACTTTTGGTAACTTAGCATAGGACTGTGAGCTTTTTTCTTTTAAAAAATCCCCACGGATTAATTCGTTAATCACTTGATGGACATTTTTCTATGAGCAAATCCACAATTAGTGGATTTTTTTTTTTTTTTTGGTGGGGGGAAGAATTATCATTCAGCACCAGAAGCAGAAATTCGCCATTTGTAGGCCGAAAGAAAAATCTCTCCCTTCCAAGGGCCTCGGTTTTTTTTTTGTTTTTTCCCTTTACTCCAAGAAAGAGACGCCATTAAAGTGTCGCCAGTCCCAAAAAAGGCCTTGTTGCTGCTTTCAAGAAATAATCCAGGATTGGGAGAGGCGGGTGCTTTCAAAAGCCACTCATCACTCGTTGGCGAGCCAATGATTGGCATCTCCTAAAATGGCCTAAAACAGGGGTGTCCAACCTTGGCAACTTTAAGACTTGTGGACTTCAACTCCCAGAATTCCTCAGCCAGCAACTTGGCGATTTTAAGTCTTGTGGACTTCAACTCCCAGAATTCCTCAGCCAGCAACTTGGCGATTTTAAGTCTTGTGGACTTCAACTCCCAGAATTCCTCAGCCAGCAACTTTGGGAGTTGAAGTCCACAAGTCTTAAAGTTGCCAAGGTTGACACCCCTGGCCTAAAAAAACCCTCAGGTGGGGCACCCAGAGGACATCTCCCCCCATGTTGCTGGACCCAAGGCCCCAATAGCCCACCTGGGGAACCAACTCCAACCGATCTTGGAGGAGCAAAGTTGGAGATCTTTGGCCTCGCCCTCTTCTCTCGCAGGTGTAAATGGATCCTTAAGGGCTTTTCAAAAGCAGTGAAACAGAAGATCCGTGGGCTTTTTCACGGATGCGTTTCCTGCTTGGAAGACCAACCTTGCCCTTCTGGCTTGTTCTCTTCGAGGTGGAAAGGAGTTTGTCATTCCTTAGGAGTCGTGATTTTCTTTTCTTTTTTTTTTCTTTTTGTTTGGAAGCTCGTCTGAATCACCCGTCAGAAAAGGGGGGAGCCGCCTTTCGGAATCATCTAAAGGAGTGGCAGCTTTGAAAAGCCAAATGCTTTCGGTGCTAAGGGAATTCATTTCTGCTCCCGGCCGGAAATTGGCCATAACAGGATAAAGATCATCCCCGTAAACACTAGGCAGTCCTCAATTTAACGCCCAAATTTGACCCTCAAAATTTCTGCTGCTAAGAGAGACGTTTGTCCCGATTTACGCACCGTTCCTGGCTGCCGTTGTTCAATGAACCATTGACATTGCTCAGTTAGTAACCCGGTTGTTAAGGGAATCTGGTTTTCCCGCTGACTCGGCTGTGGCTGCAGTGTCCCAGTGTCACTGACGAGCAAAGTCAGCGTTGTCCGCTTAACAACGGCGTTAACTAACTTCGCAACCGCTGTGATTCACAAGGGTGGCGAGAAAAAAAAACGGGGCGGACTCCACTTGACACGTCTCGCTTAGCGGGAGACACGTTGGGTTCGATTGTGGTCGTGAGTTGAGGGCGGCCTGGTAACTGGCCAGTGGACCAGTTCCCTGACCCCGGGACACCGACACCGTCCCAAACCCATCATAAGTATGAGTCGGTTGCCAAAGGCGGCCGAATTTTAATATCGCACGACTGCGGGGATTTCGCACTGCGGTTGCAAGTGTGGGGAAATGGTCCTACGTCACTTTTATCAGTGCCGTTGTGACTTCAAACGGTCGCTAAATGAATGGTTGTTAAGTGGGAGGGCAACCTGTGCTTTAGCGACTCTGGGAGGAGTTTCCCGGCCTTTTCCAAACAGCATGAATCATGAAATGGAGTTAAGAGAGAAATTTATAGCGTAATAAACCAGCTTTTATAGCGTAATAATTCGGCGTGCGATCTCAGGCCTTTTTAACAAGCCGGTTTGCAGAAGCATGCTTCACACCCAGGCAGTCCTCAACTTTCAACAGTTGGCTTAGTGACCGTACTAAGTTACAACGGCACCAAACAAAGTGACTTAGTTTTTCACGCTTTCACAACCGTAGGAGCTTCCCCAGGGTCACGGGATCAAAATTTCAAAGGCTTGGCAACTGACTCATATTTATGACGGTCTCAGTGTCACCGTCAAGCAAAGTCAGTGTTGTTCACTTCACAACTGGGTTGCTAACTGAACAGCCATTGTTATTTCACAAGGGTGGCAAGAAAGCAGGACAGCATCCGCTTAATATACGTCTTGCTTAGCACAACTGTGGTCGTAAGTTGAGGACAGCCAGGGAGGTCAGGCAATGGTCCACGACCATCGCTGATCCTTCTTCTTCTCCCTTCTTGGTTTTAGCCGTTCCCCCTTTGCCGGATGAGCCCATAGGCCAAGAGAAATCACATTATCGCACCATGCACTAACACAATTTCCTCCTCGCTACCGCCTGTTCCAGCCCTGCGCTTTGCAATAAAACAGCCTGCCTTTTCCAGCCATTTTGGCGTTGCGTTTGCTGTCGGTGTAACCCCTGGTGTGTTTTCCCTTACTTAAGACCTGTGGCTTTGCACTCTCCCATTTCTTTTAAAATGATCTTTTAATTTGATGGTTTATTTAGCTCTTCGTATATTCCAACATTCGCTGCCTTGCGATAAAAAAAAAAAAACTGGGCTTTTTTTTTCCCCTTTAAACTTCTAAAAAAACAACAACCCTGAAGAGTTTGTTTCGGGGTGGGTTGTGCAGAGTGTGTCTGTGTTAGCAAAATATTGACGTTTGACCAGCCTCTGCAAAGAGAAAGAATAGAATAGAATAACCGAGTTGGAAGGGACCTTGGAGGTCATCTAGTCCAACACGCTGCTTAGGCAGGAAACCCTACATCACTTCAGACAAAGGGTTATCCTGCTATGTATCACACAAACTTACTTATTTATTAGCTGACTCTAACCAACCCTGAATACTTCCCATACAGGTTGTCCACAATTTACAAGCACAGCTGAGTCCAAAATTTATGTTGTTAGGTGAGAAATTTGTTAAAATGAGTTTTGCCCCATTCTATGACTTTTCTTACCACCACTGACGCACATTTATGACGGTTGCCGTGTCCCCAGAATCCCCTTTTGCGACTTTCTGACAATCAAAGCCTACAGGGAAGATAGATTCACTTAACGACCGGGTCACTAACTGAACAACTGGAGCGATTCACTTAACAAACGTGGCAAGAGAAGTCGTAAAATGGGACAAACTTCACTGAACACGTTTCTCACTTAGTAACAGAAATCTTGGGCTCGATTGTGGTGGCAAGCGGAGGATTACCTGCATAGGGTTTCCTGCTTAAGCAAGGGGTTGGACTAGAAGACCTCCAAGGTCCCTTCTGACTCTTAAGCTTCTGTTTCTCTCACTTGGTGAGCCGGAAGAGCTGGAAAGAAAAAGAAAAGCTGCATTGTATGAACATCTGGAAACGAGCTGTGTTGTTCCCATCTTACAGCCTATACAGGTACTTGATGGCTCAAGGTTTTCCCGGGGATAATGGATTTCATCTTTTATTCATTGATAAAGCATTTGTGCTTGGGCAAGAAACATTAAAATGCGTTATCGTAGAAGTGATTCTTAGGGGAAAAGTTGTACTGTCTCTCTCTCTCTCAAAGTAGCAAAGCTTGCATTAGGCTTTTGTAGTTATTCAGGAAGTGTGTTCCAAATCCAGAGATGGAATACAGGTAGTCCTTGACTTATGACCACCATAGCCCCCAAATTTCTGTTGATAAGTGAGACATTTGCTTAATGAGTTTTGCCCCCATTTTCTTGCTGCCTTTTGTTAAGTCAGCCACAGTTAAGTGAGTAACCGTTGTTAAGTGAATCTGGGCTTCCCCGTAGACATGGCTTGGTCAGAAGGTCGCAAAAAGGGGATTTACGTGACCCCGGGACTCTGCGGCCATCATAAATAGGAGTCACTCGTCCAAGCCTCTGAATTTTGATCAGGTGACCGGGGTGGGTGGGGGTGCAGTGGTCGCAAGTGTGAAAAATTGGTCATAAGTCGCTCTTTTTCAAGTGCCGTCGTAACTTTGAATGGTCGCTAAATAAACTGTTGTAAGTCGAGGACTACGTGTACCTGTGGGTATGCATGGATGGGTAGGACGTGTTAAGAAAGGCTGTTGCCCTCATGCCATCCTGCTGGCCACCCTCAGACCTCTCAGGATGTTGGGAAAAATTGGGATTCTCAGTGGGCTCTTTGGCCTGGTTAGGATATTTTATAATGGTTTTGTTAGATATTGAAAGGGCTGTGATGGCAGGGCCTCAGCAAAAAAAATTACATATTCCAAAAAGGGGATTTCAACTAAACATTGGGGCAGGTGGTACCCTTTGTGGTGGGATAAACTGATGCAGAACTGAAGACCTCTAAGGTCTACTCTATTTTATTCAATTCTATTCCTTATTCTATTCTATTCTATTCTATTCTATTCTATTCTATTCTATTCTATTCTATTCTATTCTATTCCTTATTACATTCCATTCTTCTCCTCTCCTCTCCTCTCCTCTCCTCTCCTCTTCTCTTCTCTTCTCTTCCCTTCTCTATTCTCTTCTCTGTTCTCTTCTCTCTCCTCTCCTTTCCTCTTTTCTCCTCTCCTCTCCTCTTCTCCCTTCTCTTCTCTTCTCTTCTCTTCTCTTCTCCACTCCTCTCCTCTCCTCTCCTCTCCTCTTCTCTTCTCCCTTCTCTCTTCTCTTCTCTTCTCTTCTCTTCTCTTCTCTTCTCTTCTCTTCTCTTCTCTTCTCTTCTCTTCTATTATTTTACAGAATAATGGAACAAGATTAGATTAGATTAACAGAGTTGGAAGGGATCTTGTAGGTCATCTAGTCCAACCCCCCGCCCAAGCAGGAAACCCTACAGTACCATTTCCAACCAATGGCAGTCCAATAAAATTCTATTCTACTCCATATTTTACTTTACATTCTATTCTATTATTTTACAGAATAACAGAATAACATTCTATTCTGTATTCTATTCTCTGTTGTATTCTATTATTTTATAGAATAACATTCTATTCTACTCCATATTTTACTTTACATTCTATTCTATTCTATTCTATTCTATTCTATTCTATTCTATTCTAATTATTTTACAGAATAACAGAATTTCTATTCTGTATTCTATTCTCTGTTCTACTCTCTTTTCTGTTCTAGTCTATATTCTATTCTCTGTTCTATTCTATTATTTTACAGAATTACAGAGTAACATTCTATTCTATTCTGTATTCTATCCCATCCTATTCTATTCATCCCTAGATAATCCCCAAAATAAAAAATATCCTAGCTGTTCCTAGTTTAACAGCGTTTGTGCAGGTTGTGTTCAGGCACTGTAGGACCAGGAAACTGGTCAGAAAACTACAGTATAGCTTGGGGTTGTTGTTTTTTTAATAATGCTTTTTTTTCTTTTTACACTCGGTTGCTATCCTGAAATACCAACTGTCAAGTCTGTGGTGCTGCCTTTAGCTGTTGCATCTGTGATCCTCTCCTTCCCCCCCCCCCCCTGTCAAATAATCCTTTATTAGACCTGCTCGGTGGGGTGTTAACGAAGCGCCATCTCCTCTGGAAAAGAGCAGGCCAACAGTCGCAGCCAGGGGTCGAGTGCAGGCGAAGTCATAAAATATGATTTATGCTGGTCGTCTAATTAGCAGGGCTGCCCGCCCAACCCTCCAGAACTGACTCACGTTGACTTTAATCAATCAGCTCGTTAACCCTGAGAAACACGGAGGCTCCTTCCGTGAATAGCGGTCTGGGGAGGGGGATTGGGGGTTCGGAGCCCATTTTTTTTTGGGGTGGGGGGAACCGCATGGCACTCCTAATTGCCTGGTGGACAATTGCTGGGGAACATAGAATAGAATAAGAAAGAATAGAATAGAACAGAACAAGGAATAGACTAGACTAGACTAGACTAGAGTAGAGTAGAATAAGGAATAGAATAGAACAGAAAGAATAGAATAGAAAGAATAGAATAGAATAGAATGAAGAATAGAATAGAATAGAATAGAATAGAATAGAATAGAATAGAATAGAATAGAATAGAATAGAATAGAATAGAATAGAATAGAATAGAATAGAATAGAATAGAATAGAATAGAATAGAATAGAATAATAGAAAAAGAAAAAGAAAAAGAATATAGAGGATAGAAATAATAGAATATAATAGAACAGGAGAATGGAATGGAATAGAGTAGAATAAAATAGAATAAAATAGAGTAGAGTAGAGTAGAACAGAACAGAACAAGGAATAGACTAGACTAGACTAGACTAGAATAAAATAGAATAGAATAGAATACGAATGAATAGAGTAGAGTAGAGTAGAATAGAATAGAATAGAATAGAATAGAATAGAATAGAATAGAATAATAGAATAGAATAGAATAGAATAGAATAGAATAGAATACTTTATTGGCCAAGTGTGATTGGACACACAAGGAATTTGTCTTTGGTGCAAATGCTCTCAGTGTACATAAAAGAAAAGAGACATTCGTCAAGAGTCAAGAATCATTAGGCACAACACTTAATAATAGTCATAGGGTACAATAAGCAATCAAATCATACTAGGAAACAGTCAAGATAGATCGTAAGGATACAAGCGACAAAGTTACAGTCATACAGTCACAAGTGGGAGGGGATGGGAGATAAGGAGTGATGAGAAGATTTAACAGTAATAGTAGTGCAGACTTTGTAATAGTTGGACAGTGTTGAGGGAATTATTTGTTTAGCAGAGTGATGGCGTTTGGGAAAAAAACTGTCCTTGTGTCTAGTTGTTCTGGTGTGCAGGGCTCTATAGCGTCGTTTTGAGGGTAGGAGTTGAAACAGTTTATGTCCAGGTTGTGAGGGGTCTGTAAATATTTTCGCAGCCCCCTTTTTGACTCGTGCAGTCTGCAGGTCCTCCATGGAAGGCAGGTTGGTAGTGATTGTCTCAGCAGTGGTTTGAAGAAGAGCTGACAATGGATTTTTGGCGTGGAGTAGGTCTAAAGTAATGTTCCTAAATCTGAGGGGCTGCCCCAAAGAAGAGGAGGGGGTCAAGCTGTTCTTCAAAGCACCAGAAGGCAGGAGAAGAAGCAATGGAGGGAAACTAATCAAGGAGAGAAGCAATCTAAAAATAAGGAGGAATCTCCTGACTGTGAGGACAATTAATCAGCGGAACGGCTTGCCTCCAGAAATCGTGGTGCTCCATCACTGGAAGTTTTAAGAAGAGATTGGGCAGCCATTTGCCTGGAATGGGGTAGGGTCTCCTGCTTGAGCAGGGGGTTGGACTAGATGATCTCCATGGTCCCTTCCAGAATAACTCTCTCATTCTGTATTCTTGCATTCAAAGATACCAAAAAATCCCCTTCCGGCTCTAGGATTATGTTCTATCCTTGAGGGCCAAAACTGATGGCAGTGGAAAAATAATGTTTTGGGTTTTTTTAAAAGAGACTGGACAGCCATTTTGTCTGATATGGTATAAAGCAGGGTGTCCAACCTTGGCAACTTTAAGACTTGTGGACTGCAACTCCCAGAATTCCTCAGCCAGCTTTGCTGGCTGAGGAATTCTGGGAGTTGCAGTCCACAAGTCTTAAAGTTGCCAAGGTTGGACACCCCTGGTATAAAGTCTTCTGTTTCAGCAGCGGGGTTGGACTAGCAGACCTCCAAGGTCCCTTCCAACTTGGTTATTCTGTTAAAGCAAGGTTGACAGGTTAGAAGAGCCTGAAGGTTATTTGTCTCCTGCTCAAGGCTGTCCAGTCTCTTGCAATGGTGGTGGTGGTTTGGTTGCTATCTCTTGTCTTAATGGAAACCCTAAACACCCCTTCAGACAAACGGTTATTATCCAATCTTTTCTTAAAAACTTCCGATGTTGGAGCAGTTTACAACTTCCGGAGTCAAAGTTAACTTAAGCAGTTGCAGGGATTCACTTAGCAACCGGGCAAGCCAGGGGGTCAAAACGGGGCGAAACTGAGATTTATTTTATCAATGGTTAGGCAAAAAAAATATGGAAATGAAATATTAGAGAATTTTATAATAGAAGGATAACAGAATTATACAGAACATAATATAAAAGTGTACTACTATTGGATGGACTTCGGATGATGTCATGAATTGTTATAATATAAATTAACTTAAAATCTTGAATATCTCGTATAAAATGATGGAATAATAGTTTAGTCAAATAAATGATTAACACTGATAATTATACATATATATATTAGATTGAGAATATGAGAATTTATACAAACTGTAAGTGAGGACTATGGAGAGGATGCACAAAAGATTTGTAACCAACTGACACACTGTATGTATGTAACTGGAAGATGGTTTTAGGTTTTGTTTGTGTATGTTTGCCTAAAAATAAAAATTATTTTTTAAAAAAAGGGGGCGAAACTTACTTTCACCACTGTCTGGCTTAGCAGCAGAAAGGCCAGGCTCAGTTGTGGTCATAAGTTGAGGTCTGTCTGTATGCCAGGCAGATCGGAGTTGCATAAAAAAAGAATTCATCTCAATTCTTTCTCTCTTTCTCTCTCTCTCTTTCCCTTCCCTCTTTTCAGCCGGCGTTGGGACACCCAGACGCCAAGCCCAGCGCCAAGTCCAACATGCTGAGAGGCCGCATCCCTGCAACCTCCGCTGACGAGCAACCCCACATCGGGAACTACCGCCTGCTGAAGACGATCGGCAAGGGCAATTTTGCCAAAGTCAAGTTGGCGCGTCATGTCTTGACGGGGAAAGAGGTGAGGGCATCTCTGGGCGGGAAGCCAGAAAGAAGCGACAGGCCTAACTGGCTCGTTGGGAAGTCTGGGCCCGGGGCAACCCTCCGTGGGACTGTTTAGGCTTTGCCCGTCAGAAGGTCACAGAAGCGGATCACGTGTCCTCGAGACACAGCAACGGTCATAAGTATGGACCAGTTGCCAAGCATCCAAATTTGGATCACATGACCGTGGGGATGCTTCAAAGGTCATAACTGCAAATAACGGTCCTAAGTCACTTTTTTCAGTGCCATTGTAACTTTGAACGGACACTAAATGAATTGTAGGATTATCTATATTTGCTGCCTATTTCACCGTGGGGTTACGCTAAGCCACATGAATGACTGAATGAACGAATGGATGGATGGATGTGGGTGGATGGATGGATGATAGAGATGATAGCGAGAGAGATGAGAGAGATATGATGGATGGATGGATGATAGAGAGAGATATGATGGATGGGTGGATGTGGATGGTTGGATGGATGATAGAGATGATAGTGAGAGAGATGAGAGAGATATGATGGCTGGATGGATGGATGGATGGATGGATGGATGGATGGATGATAGAGATGATAGGGAGAGAGATGAGAATATGATGGATGGATGGATGGATGATAGAGATGATAGGGAGAGATGAGAGAGTGATATGATGGATGGATGGATGTGGATGGATGGATGGATGGATGGATGGATGGATGGATGATAGAGATGATAGCGAGAGAGATGAGAGAGAGATATGATGGATGTGGATGGATGGATGGATGGATGGATGGATGGATGATAGAGATGCTAGTGAGAGATGAGAGAGTGATATGATGGATGGATGGATGGATGGATGGATGATAGAGATGATAGCGAGAGAGATGAGAGATATGATGGATGGATGGATGGATGATAGAGATAACAGAGAGAGATGAGAGAGATGGATGGATGGATGGATGTGGATGGATGATAGAGATGATAGTGAGAGAGAGATATGATGGATGGATGGATGGATGATAGAGATAACTGAGAGATGAGAGAGATGGATGGATGGATGATAGAGATGATAGACAGATGGACGGACAGACGGATGGATGGATAGATGATAGATAGATAGATACATAGATGATTGGTAGATAGATAGATAGATAGATAGATAGATAGATAGATAGATAGATAGATAGAAGAAAGAAAGAAAGAAAGAAAGAAAGAAAGAAAGAAAGAAAGAAAGAAAGAAAGAAAGAAAGAAAGTACAAACAGAACAGAAGCAAACCAAAAGAACAATAAAGTAAACAATGCAAAGAAACACAATGAGATTAAATACATCAGCATGATAACAAAAAAGATGGGTGAGTGGAGAAAAGTGGGGGGAGGCTGGGGGGGGGTATCTGGCAGCCACTTCCGGTTTGTCTAAATTTCACCCCCCACCCTCCCACCCACCCCCAAAAAAAACCCTCAAAATCACCCAGGGAAGGTAATTCTAAGGTAGTAGCTGTTGCCGCTGAAAGTCCCATTTTTAGCTGTCTTTAGCAATGGGCTTCCCCGAAATCTTCCTTTTTCAGAGTGCCAGGAAATGCCGGTTGTTCTGCGGAGCCTTAGAGACCCCCAGAAGGGGCAAATGGCCCTTAATCGCGCAAGCTTCTTTTTGCTACCATTCAGACAGGCCTGTCTGTGACTATTTTTGGTGCTGTTTTCTCACTCAGGTGGCTGTGAAAATAATCGACAAGACGCAGTTGAATTCCTCCAGCTTACAGAAGGTAAGGAGGCGGTTTTCTGGCTTTACGAATTTGCAGCGGCCCTTATTTCCTTCGGGGTGGACCCCCCTGTGCCAAATGGCTGGCTTTTTAAATCTCGCTTTTTGTTTCTCAACGGAGGGGGTGAAGTGATTGGCTGAGAGTCCCTGATGTCAGAGAAGGATGCTGCGGTTGGTGGGAAAGTAGAAAAGCCTGAAAGATGCCCTGGATTGGAGTAATTGGAAGAAAAATGCAAGGGAAGCCTTCGCTTTTGTCTGTAAAGCTATCCCAAATGCATAGGGGGGGTTTTTTGTATGTAGTTGGAGGCCTGGTCCTCTCTCCCCTGATGAGAGGTTTCAGGATTGTGCAAAATTTGAGACCTTCCTCCAGTTCTCATGAGCCTCAGCTAGTGGGGGATGCTGGGATTTATTGTTCCATATCCAGATAACGTTCCCTTCCCTTCTCTTTTTCCCTTCCCTTCTCTTCCCTTTCTGTCTTGTCTTCCTTTCTTTTCTGTACCATTCCATTCTATTCCTTTCTACTTTTCTTTCTTTCTCTTCCCTTCCTTCCTTCCTTCCTTCCTCTCTCCCTTTCCTTTCCCCTTTTATCTTCCTTTCCTCTCCTCTCTTTTCCATTCCTTTCTACTTTCCTTTCTCTTTTCTCTCCTTCTTTTTCTCTTCCCTTCCCCTTCCTTTCTCCTTTCTTCCTCTCTCCCTTTCCTTTCCCCTTTTATCTTCCTCTCCTCTCCTCTCCTCTCCTCTCCATTCCTTTCTACTTTCCTTTCTCTTTTCTCTCCTTCTTTTTCTCTTCCCTTCCCCTTCCTTTCTCTTTCCTTCCTCTCTCCCTTTCCTTTCCCCTTTTATCTTCCTTTCCTCTCCTCTCTTTTCCATTCCTTTCTACTTTCCTTTCTCTTTTCTCTCCCTTTTTCTCTTCCCTTCCCCTTCCTTTCTCCTTCCTTCCTCTCTCCTTTTCCTTTCCCCTTTTATCTTCCTTTCCTCTCCTCTCCCCTCTTTTCCTTTCTTCTGTCTTCCTTCCCCTTCCCTTTTTCCCTTCCCTTCTTTCTTGTCTTCCTTTCCTTTCCTTTTCCTCCCCTCTCCTCTCCTCTGACTTCCTTCCCTTCCCTTCTTGTGGGTGGACTTCAACTCCCAGAACTCCCCAGCCAGCATTCCGCAAAGTCCCTCCTCCCCACGCGTTTTGGTTCCAGGAGAGGAATTCTGGGAATTGCAGTTTCAGCACACCCAGAAGACCCCATGGTTGTGTGTGCGTGTGTGTGTGTGCGTGTGTGCGTGCGTGCGTGTGTGTGTGTGTGTGTGTGTGTGTAAGGCTGCTTCCAGATAGGGGAGCACAGCCATTAAGAGGCCTGTGAGTAACTCTCCCCTGTGGCTTTTTCTCCTCCTCTTTTCCTCCAGCTCTTCCGGGAAGTGCGAATAATGAAGGTTCTGAATCACCCGAACATAGGTGAGAATGCTAGCCACGGTTCCCTCCCCTCCCTTCTTTTTTTTCTTTCCCTCCCCACTCCCAGATGTCGCTCTTCCTTATCTGCCAGTCATGGCAGCAAGCAGCAGATGGGCCTGGCCTGCCAAGCCTCACGCCAGCCTTTCGTTGCTCTCCACATCTGGCTTTGCTGCCTGGAGCTTGAGAAAGTTCATTTCCCGCACATCTGGCACATCTGGAGAACGGGAGTCTCCCTTGTCCCCTATCCCGACCTTGGAAACCACGGAATTCTGCGGCATGGCCGTAGAAAAGCCCCACCACCACCTCCTCGTAGCTCCAGGAGCCCCTTGAGTTGGGGTCTGCCACCCCTCCCCCAACCACGGGTCATCCTCCACTTACAGCAGTTTATTTAGCGACCGTTCAAAGTTACAAACAAATTCTTGCTTGTCAGAAGCCGGTCGGCAAGGTTGCAAGTGCTTTTTTTTTTTTTCCAGGGTGGTGGGAGGTCCGGTGGCAAAAAAAAAAAGATTCGGGAGGGTCTAGGACAACTCACCCTGGCTGACTCGCCACGGGCTGACCACCGGTGGTCCTCGACTTAACAACCGTTTGTTTAGTGACCGTTGGAAGTTACAACGGCACTGGGAAACGTGGCATACCACCATTTTTCACACTTGCGACCACTGGAGAATCCCCAGGGTCACGGGATCCAAATCCAGCCGCTTGGCAATGGACTCCTATTTACGACGGGTGCCACTTAACAACTGCAGCGATTCCCTTAACCCCCGCGGCAAGGAAGGTCGTAAAACGAGACACGTTTTGACGTATTGATTTGTTTTTATTTATTAGTTTAGGGGATTGATATTGCCGCCCATTCGCCCACGGCAACTCAAGGCGGTTTGCAGAATATAAAGCCTCATATAAAAGCAATAAAACTAATAAGAGTCCTGTAATCAATTAATATAATAAAATCACACACACACACACACACACCCGCCCTGGCGATAGCACCTCACACAAGCCATTCAATGGGCTCCATCCCGCTCTGGGTTCCCCAGGCCCGCTGGCAGAACCAGGTTTTCAGCGCCTTCCGGAAGAGAATTAGAGACGGGGCCAATTAATTTAATCTCTGGGGGGATGATGTTCCAGAGAGAGGGGGCCACCACGGAAAAGGCCCTTCTTCTGGGTCCCACCAGGGGCATTTCCCTCAGGGATGAGACCCGCAGCATTCGCTGGCTCCCTGCAGTAATTCACTTAAAAAATGCGGCAAGAAAACCTCACTTGTCTCGCTTAGCAATGGAAATGTTGGGACTCCGTTGTGGTCGTAAGCCGAGGACTCCCTGTAATGGCTTCTTCTTAACCTGCAGCCGCGTTTCCTCTCTCTTCCCGAGCCTGCTGTGTCCGCTTTCTTTCTTTGACCAGGTGTTTCTAATCTCACTCCACCTTTCTCCCCCCCCCACCCACCCTTTTTTTTTTTTGCCTTTCAGTTAAATTATTTGAAGTCATAGAGACGGATAAAACGCTGTACCTCGTCATGGAGTATGCCAGTGGAGGTGAGTGCGTGTCGCTTTCCCCCACCACCACCCCAGCTCCAAATTCCAGGAATCTGGTGGTATCTGCTCTCAGCATACATAAAAAGTACATTCATCAAGAATCCTAAGACACAACACTGAATCGTAGCCATAGGATACTAAATAAGCAATCAAATCATACTAGGAAACTAAATAAAACTATAAATTGTGACGATACAAGGTTATAGTCATAAGTAGGTAATAGGAAGGATGAGAAGAAGAATAGTAATACAGTCGTAATAAATAGTTTGACAGTGTTGTGGAAATTAGTTGTTTAGCAGAGTGGTGGCAGACAGGAAGGAAGGAAGGAAAGAGAGGGAAGGGAGGAAAGAAGGAAAATTGGAGAGCGAATGGAAAGGAGAAGAGGGAGGGAGGAAAGGAAGGAAGGAAGGAAAATCGGAGAGAGAATGGAAAGGAGAAGAGGGAGGGAGGAAAGGAAGGAAGGAAGGAAAATCGGAGAGAGAATGGAAAGGAGAATAGAATAGAATAGAATTCTTTATTGGCCAAGTGTGATTGGACACAGAAGGAATTTGCCTTCAGTGCATAAGCTAATAATACTAATCACAGTTATATAGTCTTACTAAATAGCTTGACAGTGTTGTGGAAATTAGTTGTTTAGCAGAGTGGTGGCAGACAGGAAGGAAGGAAGGAAGGAAAATTGGAGAATAGAATAGAATAAAATAGAATTCTTTATTGGCCAAGTGTGATTGGACACACAAGGAATTTGTTTTCGGTGCATAAGCTCTCAGTGTACATAAAAAATATATTCATCAAGAATCCTAAGACACAACACTGAATCATAGCCATAGGATACTAAATAAGCAATCAAATCATACTAGGAAACTAAATAAAACAATATAAATCATGAAGATACTAGCAACAAGGTTATAGTCATAAGTGGGAGGAGATAGGTAATACGAAGGAAGAGAAGAAGAATAGTAATACAGTCTTAAGTAATACACGCTAAGCCCTAATGCAGTTAGCTGGGTTTTATGCTTAGCCTGATTCTTTATAATTACTTAATAATATTTAACAAATTTAAATAAATGCATGTAGAGGAAGCCCTTGACTTACAACGGTGTGTTTAGTGACAGTTCGAAGTTACAACGGCACTGACTTATGACCATTTTTCACAGTTGCAGCATCCTCACGTGATTGAAATTCAGATACTTGGCAACTGACTCGTATTTATGACGGTCGCAGTGTCCCCAAGGGTCACGCGATCTCCTTTGGTGACCTTCTGACAAGCAAAGTCAACGGGGGGGGGGGAGCCCGATTCGCTTAACGACCGTGTTAACTAGCTTAACAACTGCAGGGATTGACTTAACAAACGCGGCGAGAAAGGCTGTAAAACGGCGGCAAAACTTCACTTGTGTGGCAAGACGAGTTGTAAAATGGGGCCCAAAGCTCACTTTGACAAACGTCTCCCTTAGCAACATAAATTTAGGGCTCAGTGGCGGTTGCAAGGCGAGGACTATCTATAAAGTAAAATTAAGTAAACAAAAGCAATAAGCAAGTGATTTCTCCCAGGAAAGACAAAAAAACGGCAATTTAAATCTGATGCTAAAAAAAAAAAGGGTGTGTATGTGTGAAGCACCCCTTGTTGTTATGAAGAGGATGGATGGTGATTTGTAAATTGGGGGGGGTGTTTCTCCCCCCCCCTCCCTTCGTTCCTGCTGCATTGAGTGGCCCCTGAATCCCTGGAGGCACCAGACAGTCTTCCTGAGAAGGGCATATGGTCCATTAGAGGTAACCAAAGCCTTCGCCAGCAACAGATGGCCGAAAGCTATCCATGTCTCCTGGGGTACCTGGAGATGGCACAGATGAGATCAAAGTAAGACAGCTGGCTTGTGGGGGGGGGAGGCTGCTTTTCCCAAAGAAAGCCAGGTGGGGATCAAGGCCCACCCAGGCAGAAAATGGGCCCCCCTCCTGGTTTCGCCTGATTCTGGCAGATTAAAATACCCTGATCCATCCATATAGGGATTTCTGTCCAGCCAGCAAAATTTCTGTAAACGGGGTCTCTTGGGAGGATAGAAGGAGGCCTGGTGGGAAGGCTCTACCTGTCAGGTAGAGCAGGAGACAATCTCAGTTCCTCCAGGTGCTGCCTGCTTTGCCCCCAAAAAAAATAGATGGTTTTGGTAGCAGCAGCTGAGAAAGTGTTTGAGACAGAAATCAGCAGTTTTAGAGCAACGGCTCTCAACGTCAGCAGTGTTAAAGATACGTGGACTTCCACCTCCCAGAATTCCCCAGCCAGTGTGCTTTTAAAAGATGGGTTTCCATCCCCAGAATTCCCTTAGGCAGAATGCTTTTAAAATGGGTGAACTTCAGCTGCCACTATTCTGCAGCCAGCATGCTTTAAGGTGGCTGGAAACTGCCAGAATTCCCTAGCCAGCATGCTTTAAGATGGCTGGACTTCCGGCTGGGGAATTCTGGGAGTTGAAGTCCACCCATCTTAACGTTAGCCAAGGTGGAGAAACACTTGTTGCAAGCCTAACTTCCTCATGTGTCTAGGTGTGGTTGTATCCCAACAGCAAAAAAATAAATTTTAAAAAAATGGTTAGTTTTTCTTGCCATTGCTCCTTATCCTATCTCCCTCCCTCACTGGTTTTCCTGATTTATGTGCCATTTTGTTCCAAATGAAAAAAGAGCTTCATTGCTATCTCTCTCTCTCTCTCTCTTTCTCTCTCTTCCTCCAGGCGAAGTCTTTGACTACTTAGTGGCTCATGGAAGAATGAAAGAGAAGGAAGCGCGGGCAAAATTCCGACAGGTGAGTGCTACGCCACCTTTTATTCACCTGCGAAAAAGCCAGTAAGGGGATCTCTGCCACCATTAACTGCCTGGCAAAAAAAAAAAAAAGGAAAATGGCATTTGAAGTTCATGGTGCTGCTGTGGGAAATGAAACAGCCACTTGAATTTGGCTTCTGGGCCAAAACGCACCCCTTTAGGATCCTCTGGTGGATCAGCACCACTTTTTGAATTTTTAAAAGCTTGGGTGTTTGAGAAAACGGAAGCTGCTATTCCGTGATAGCTATAACTTCATTCTGGAAAAATCCTCCTCCTTTGCTGGCCTCCCCAGTGGTGTGTTGTTGAAGAGTGTATGAAAGAGACAACCCCCACCCCCAAAATATTCCCCTTTTCAACCAGACCAAAACACCATTTTTAGTCCAATTGGCCAATTGGGCTTGTGGTTTTTCCTTCCTTTGGTTTGCAAAGGTGTTTAGCACGGTCCTTCCATTCATCCAGATGTTGACAACACAAACTTTTAAAGAGCTTTTTTAACGTCCCTTATTTGCCCTCCCAAACTGGAAAGCAAAATTCTCACAGAACCTGCGAAGCAGCAGATTCCTCTCTTGACCCTCATTTCCCAGAGGTCACATCAAGGCCAGGCCTTTGGTTGCCTTTGGTTTTCTTTCTTACACAATCCTGGTTTAAAGGAGAGGATGTCAGTTTCTCATTCAGCCATCTTTCGGAAACACCTGTTCCCCAGGCCAGAGAATCCCCTCCCTCTTGGGCCCTCCATGCCTCGTTCTCCTTTCCTTATAAAGCCGCCTTAACGTCACTGTGTCGCGGGTGAAAATGTGAAAATCGCTTCCCGAACATCGTAAAACAAGATGGAGTTGGAAAATTAAACTGGGAAAGGGATTTGGGAACTGAACAGCAGTGGGCGGGAGGGAAGAGAGGAATGGGGGAGCCCCACTGGATCATTGCTGCAAGAACTTTGGCACCCCCTCCCCCAGGAAAAGTCAACCCCCACCCACCCACTTCACAGACCTGCTTTTCTGGATAGCACTTAACAGTAGCACTTAGACTTATATACTGCTTCACAGTGCTTCACAGCCCTCTCTAAGCGGTTTACAGAGTCAGCCTCTTGCCCTCAACAATCCGGGTCCTCATTTGACCCACCTTGGAAGGGTGGAAGGCTGAGTCAACTTAAGCTGGTCAGGATTAAACTTACTGGCTGTGGGTAGAGTTAGCCTGCAATATTGTATTCTAATCCCAGGGAGGGAGGAAGGAGGGAGGGAGGGGGGAGGGAAGGAAGGAAGGAAGGAAGGAAGGAAGGAAGGAAGGAAGGAAGGAAGGAAGGAAGGAAGGAAGATAGCAATAGCGCTTAGACTTCACAGTGCGTAGCCTCTCTCCAAGTGGTTTACAGAGTCAGCCTCTTGCCCCCCACAATCCAGGTCCTCATTTTGCCCACCTCGGAAGGACGGAAGGCTGAGGCAACCTTGAGCCTGGTGAGATTCGAACTGCCAAATTGCAGTCAGCCGGCAGTCAGCCAAAGTAGCCTGCAGTACCGCATTCTTAACCACTGCGTCACCGAGGCTCATTGGTGCTTGGATGCCGCGATGAGGCCTAATTTATGCAGCTCGTTTTTGCTTTCTTGGAAAAGACACCCCCCGCCCTCCCTGCGCACCCACTTCTTCGCTCCCCCTTCCAACTCCGAGCGACGGGGGGGGCAACCCCAAAGAGGGTCTGAAAAATATTGGGGTTGATGCGATACCCGAGTGAGGCTGGGTTACCCCGATGCAGAAATTGCCATTTTTTTTTTCACCCTTCTTCTTCTTCTTCTTCTTCCCTTCCAGATAGTTTCTGCTGTGCAGTACTGTCACCAAAAATTCATTGTACATAGAGACTTGAAGGTAAGTGGGGGGGGGGGAAAAGGAGGGAAGGCCTCGGTTTACCCTTTGCCAAAGCGGAGCTCAGGCCGGGTTCGCGCTCTGCTTTTAGTAGGGGGGAGCACTCAAACAAAATTGGAACAAGGATCTAGTTCTCAAGACCAGAGTAGACCTTGCAAGGGCTCTCGGGTGGAGATGGAAGAGCTTCTCCGGCACTCCCCCACCCACTGCAGGAGGGGCCTGGGGCTTTATCGCCAAGGAGGAGGCATGGCCCTGTAGCCAGCGAGTCTTAGCTTGTCTTCAAGAGAAAGGCCCTTTAGAAACCTGGAAAGAGTGCAGAGGCGAGCAAGAAAGACGATGGAAGGGCCTGGAAGCCAAAACCATATAAAAAAAAGAACGGTTGCACGAAGCAGCTAATATCTAGGGTAACCAAAGAGGAGGCTGGAGGGGTGGCTTCATGATAGCTGCCTCCCAAGACGTGAGGGGCTTCACGGAGAAAGCAGGTGAGGGGGTCAAGCTATTCTCCAGGCAGAGCCCCTGAAGGCAGGACGCAGAAGCAACGGATGGAAACTGAGCAAGCGGAGAAGCAACCTGGAATGAAGGAGATATTTCCTAACCATTGAGAATCATTAACCGGTGGAACTGCTTGCCTGTAGAAATGGTGGTTGCTCCCATCCCTGGAGGCTTTCAAGAAGAGGCCGGACAGCCGTTTTGTCCAGCATGGTACGGGGTCTCCTGTTTGAGCAGGGGGTTGGACTAGAAGACCTCCAAGGTCCCTTCCAACTCTCGATGACCTTGCTCTTCTGATTGACGTTTGTGGCTTGGCCTGACTTTCTGCCTCTGGCCCCACCAGATCCTTCCCAGCAACCGTTTTGGGGTAACGTGGCTGACGGCCCTTGGGTTGAAAGGCAGCCTTAGGGGACGTTTGTCTTGTCCAGCCAGATGCTCTCGAAGTGCCTTTCATCCACGGCCAGCCAGCATCTGGAGTTAGAGCCCAGGACAGCTGGAGCTGGTGGCTTCTGCCCTCAATCCTCACTTCTCCCCCCCAGGGTATATCAAATTCCCTGCCCCCTTCTGCTTATTGGAACATTAATATTGAATATCAAGACACACACAGAAAACACAGGCACACACACACACCCTCCTTGTTTCCTCCAAGCCTGAAGCCGCCTGAGCAAACTAGATCTCAGGCTTTCAAAGCCAGAATCCAACAACTCACCCACGGCCGACTTGACGCGCCAAATCCACCACGGCCAGATAATAAGGATAAATAACAATATCACAGCCACGCTCCATGGATCTTAACAGGCATTAGGCAGCCCTAAGAGAATTCAGAGGTTTAGCAAAGCGATGGCACAAGAGGTTGCAGGGAAAAGCAAAAAAAAAAAGGTGACGAAACAAAGCAGAGCTAAGAAAACAATTCTGTGGTACAGAAACGGGAGGCAGGAACAGCCACTCCGTCTACACAGATACAGATGGACAGAGTTGGAAGGGGCCTTGTAGGTCATCTAGTCCAACCCCGTGCTGCAGCAGGAGACTGTATACCATTTCAGACAAATCTCTTTAGCTCTAGGTTTCTCCTTAGTTGTGAGTTGGTTCTCTCCTGGGTTAGTTTCCGTCCATTGCTTCCTGCCTTGCCTTCTGGTGTTTTAACAGATTAACAGAGTTGGAAGGGACCTTGTAGGTCATCCAGTCCAACCACCACCACCACCACCCCGGTCCAAGCAGGAGTCCCTACACCATTTCTGACAGGTGTCAGTCCAGTCTCTTCTTGAAAGCTTCCAGTGATGAAGCTCCCACAACTTCTGAAGGCAACTTCTGTTCCATGAGTTGATTGTCCTAAGTTTCTTCTTATTTCCAGGTTGAATCTCTCCTTGATTAGTTTCCATCCATTGTTCCTTGTCTGGCCTTTGGGTGCCTTGGAAAATAGCTTGACCCCCTTCCTCCTCTCTGGGGCAGCCCCTCAAATGTTGGAAGGCTGCTCTCCTGTCTCCCCTGGTCCTTCTCTTCACCAGACTAGCCAGGCCCAGTTCCTGCAACCGTTCGCCGTATGTTTTAGTCTCCAGCTCCCTGATTATCTTAGTTGCTCGGCCCCTTCTCAGTTTTTCCCCGTTTCCCACCCGCTTCTCCTCTTCTCCCCCAGGCAGAAAATCTGCTGTTAGATGCCGACATGAACATCAAGATTGCAGACTTTGGTTTCAGCAACGAATTCACGTTCGGCAACAAGCTTGACACGTTCTGCGGGAGCCCCCCGTACGCTGCGCCTGAATTGTTCCAGGGCAAGAAGTACGACGGGCCCGAAGTAGACGTCTGGAGCCTCGGGGTTATCCTCTACACACTGGTCAGCGGCTCCCTGCCTTTTGACGGGCAGAACCTCAAGGTACCTCCACCTCCTGCCTCGGACAGGAAGGGCAGTGCAGAGACAGGTGGGGGGAGGGCAGGATAAGATGATTGGCAGCTCCCTCCCTTCTCTCCGGGGCGTGGCCTATTGTCTGGGATGCTGCACATCCTTTTCACGATCTGTTTTCCTTGTTACCTTCTGTTCTGACCGACGCCCTTTTCCAACAAATCAAACACAATCCAAAAGGAACAGAAACCTTGTAATGCTTTTACAAAATAATTAGCTGTGATAAGCACAAGCCTTGCCAAACTGCGCGAGACCTGCCAAAAGATAACAGACAAGAAATAATTTGCAATACAAGAATCTTCAAATACAAACTCAGGATACTGGAATGCCCACGAGGCTGGAGTTTCAAAACGTCTTTGCCTTCTGCAAAGTGCATTCGATTCACAGCTGGCTTTTATCCTCTTGAGGGAGGGGCCATTACCGTCAAAGCCTTACTCCTGAGTCGCCCGTGCTGTTATAGCTGCTCTTTCCTACGAGCAGCCCTGCACACATGCACACCTGGCACAGGCTCCTCGGGAACCTCCTCATCGCTGCTGCCAGCCCCCACAATCTCTGAAGGCAGCAGTCCAGTCCCTAATGGTCCTGGCCCCTCATCTGAGTCCTCGCTCTCCTCAGCTGTCCACACACCTGGTGCCGGCTAACCCAATACCTTCTGGAAGGGGGCTTCATGGTACCCAAAGCAGAACATCCAGTTTCCGTCACAGTTTTGTTCCAAATAGCATCAACCTTGTAAACTCTCATGTTTCTTTTTTCCACTATGTATTCACAATGGATTAATGTGGGTGGGTGGGTGGGTGGGTGCGGGTATATATGTGTGTATGTATATAGCATGTATATATGTGTTTGAGTAGATATATAGCCGTGATGGTGAACCTATGCACGCGAGCCGCAGGCAAACCTACCTCATTGCGCATTTTTCAGGATGTATAGGCCCGTTTTGTCACTTCCTGTAATACCGGAAGTGATGAAACGGGCCTATTATTCGTCCTGAAAAGGCTTGCAGAGGCTTTTTCCAAGCCTCCGGGAGGCCGACAAAGGCCTCAAACCAGCTGGAAAAATCACCTGTGAGGCGCAGTGCAGGTGTGGGGGTGGGGGAATTGGGTGTGCATGCGCAGGGGTCACGCATTGCATTCTGGGTGCTGGCACCTTGAGTGCGTGTGCGCTAATGTGCGCAATTTTTGGCACAGGAGCCCCAAAAGGTTAGTTTCTCTTGAGAGCAGGCAACAGAATTTCATTTTTTTTTTAAATGTGGGCCAGCGTGCTCACAAAAAATGACAAAAGTTATCGAAGGAGACAAGCTGAAACCACCAACTTCTCCGGGCCCCAGTTTTGATTTAATCATCATCAGCAACTTCATTTAACGGCCCCCATAATCCCTTGCGGGTGGAGTCCAAGCAACTGAATGGAGCTAGCAAGAGTGTTTTTACTGGCCGGATGCCCTTCCTGTCGCCAGTACCGAGTTTTGTTCAGCAGATGATATTCTCAGAGAGAGAAATATATCTGCCTCTACCTAGGATCGAACTCACAGCCTCCTGATTGTGAGGCGAGAGCTCCACCTCTAGGCCACTGACACATCTACAAGAACCCACCTCTCTCCTCCCGTGCAAATCATATTTATTGTTTGGATTGGATTGGATTTTCCATAGCTCCCCATCTCAGTAAACAACTCTGGGTGGATCACAATTCAGAAACATATATTGCAATTAAGATATTTTTTCAAAAAAAAACATTTAACATAAAGCTTCTAGCTCTCTTGAAGGAGAATAGGTGCACGCCTGCAACGGTCCTTTCCTAGTCCTGCTAAAAATAAATGTTTGTGTCTCTCCCCCCACCCCAAACCACTTTTCCTTTTTCAGGAGCTGCGAGAACGGGTTTTGAGGGGAAAGTATCGCATCCCCTTCTACATGTCCACGGACTGCGAGAACCTGCTGAAAAAATTCCTCATCCTGAACCCTAGCAAGAGAGGCACTTTAGAGGTGAGCACGTGGAAGTGGGCCCTGAGGAAACGCTAATAAAAATCGGGTACCCCCCCCCCCCTTTGGAGTTTCTTGGGAAGGAGCCTCCCGAAGGATCCTTGGAGATCAATCAAAGAGAATTATTTTGTAGCTCAGGGCTGAAACGATGGATCTATGGTGCTCTATGAGCTTGGTGGTTTTCTTGAAGACGTTTCATGGCCCAACTGGGCAATCTCATCAGTGCTAGAAGGGGGAAGGGCTTCCTCTCTGCAAGCAAGCTACTTGTATATAAACAAGTAAAGCAAAGCCCCCTCAATTCAAGCACTGATGATGTTACCTAGTTGGGTCATGAAACGTCTGCAAGAAAACCACCAAGCTCAGAGAGCACCAAGGACCCCACAGTTCTCCTTCTCCTTCTCCTTTTCAAACCCCACTCCCATCTAGCACTGATCCTGTTAGCCCTTAGACTTATATGCCGCTTTCCAGCCCTTTCTAAGCAATTTGCAGAGTCAGCCTCTTGCCCCCCAACAATTTGGGTCCTCATTTTACCCACCTCGGAAGGATGGGAGGCTGAGTCAACCACAAGCCTGATGGGATTTGAACTGCCAAACTCTAGGCTTGCAGTACTGCACTCTAACCACTGCCCCACAGAGGCTTCTAGCTGGGTCGTGAAATGTCTGCAAGGAAACCACCAAGGTCAGGGAGCCATCAGCCTTGGATGTCTTCTACTGAGACGGGCTACGTTTTTGCAAAGTCGTTGAGGCTGGTTCATCTAACCTCAATGAGGCCCTATTGTCTGCACAACATGTCTCCCTGGATTAATTAAGGGAGGGGTTGAACCCATAACCATGTCTCCCAGGCTAATTAATGTCCCCCCGTCCCCAGTCGGTTCTGACTGGTTTAATTCCTACCCATCTGCTGGAGAAGAATCCGGATGTAAGGGCTGTAAAAATTGGGAATTTGATCACTCCGCATCCCAGCAGGCACAGCTGCCCAGGGGTGAAAGGGTAGAAGAGGACAAAGTATGGTCACCTCCTTAACTCTGCCCACAATCAGTAGCAAATCTCAACAAGGCCACTCCATTTTTTTTGTTTCAGTCGTTTATCTAACGACTAGCTCGATACCCATGCTTTGCTACGAAACTATGTGGTCAGGCTTAGTTTTCGGGGAGGAAAATAAGGGGAAAAAATTCTGCCTCTGCCTACCAGCATCCATTGGTATTCATCTGGCTAGCATCCTGTCAGTGTGTGAGAGAGTTGAGGGCTGTTTGGAAACTGAAAGAATATTTGCTTTCTGAGCAACAAGGGGACAGCAAGGAGCCTGGGCGTGGCTTAGCTCAATTGTTCTGTACTAAAGCTGCTTGGTGCTCTGAAACTGAAACTCCTCTCCTCTGCTTGTGTTTTGCACTTGGAACAGATTTTATGTCAGGTGGGGAGGGGGAGTAGAACTCCTTAGCATCAGAGCGTGTTAATAATAATAATAATATAGGAAATACTCTAAATGCTCTGAGGGTCATTTGGAAAAATCCTTTCTTAGTGAGCCAAGAGGAACATAGGTGCCAAATGTCAAGTTTGTAGGCTTGACGGTTCTGGAAATTTTGTGATGATTCCTGAGTGGCCTTTCGCTTTTATATAGATATATAGATTGTAGCAGAGATGATATCTCAGCCCTTTTTCCACCAGTGCTAAAGGTGTGAGAAGGAAGAGCTTCCCGTTTGGTTAAGATGTTGGTAATGGTTTGTTTTTTGATGAAGAGGGATAAGGGTTTACAGGTAGCCCTCGACTTAATGACCACAATGGAGCCCAGAGTTTACATCGCTAAGCAAGACATTCATTAAGTGAGTTTTGCCACAGCTGTTAAGTGAATCAGTGCAGTTGTTCTTCATCGAGTCACTAAGTGCATTAAGTGAATTTGGCTTCCCCCCCGTTGACTTCACTCATTGGAAGGTCGCAAAAGGGGATCATGTGACAACCCTCCCCCCGGGGAAATGTCATGACCGTCATAAATACGAGTCAGTGGCCAAGTGTCTGAATTTGGACCACGGGGACACTGCAATGGTCATAGGTGTGAAAATTGGTCCCCAAGTCCCTTTTTTTTTCCTTCCAGTGCCATTGTAACGTTGAACAGTCACTAAACAAACTGTCATAAGTAGAGGACTGCCTGTGCTTGGCGAAGCGCCTGGCTAGGTTGCTTGTCTTGCACAAACATAACCAGTAGGTGGAGTTCACAGAACACACACTTGGCCTGGGCAGTGAAAGACTCCTGGCCATCAAGTGGGTGGGTGATGTTTAGTTTCGTGGACTTTATTGTCATTGTCCCTCATGCAACAAAATTAAATACCATCTTCAGTGTCCAATTTATGACTGTGGAAATAAAATACAAACACACATCCTTCGCATGCTATACATTGAATTAAAAACCCCTGATATTGCATGAATGTTGCACTATACAGTAGAATTCAGTAGAGTTCCTGCCCTGGGATAGAAGCTGTTTTTCAGCCTATTTCTCCTTGTTTTTATTATCCTGTATTGTCCGCTAGATGATAATAATTCAAAAAAAGGGTGCCCAGGATGAGATGGATCTTTGAGGATGTTTTGAACTTTCTTAAGGCAGCGGGAGCTATAAAGCTCTTCCAAAGAGGGGAGAGGGCAACCCGTGATCCTCTGGGCAATGACCGTAACCCTCTGGAGTGCAGTCCTACCAGCCACTATCTATTAATCTTGGGTCATCTCTTTGGGGCTTCCAAAAGCCAGACTGTTTGGTGAATGGTGGTCCCATGTATTGTGTGAACGTGGTGAGTTAATGCAGTAAACCCTGTGTGCGCGCGCAAAGTGCTGACCTCAGGGCCCCTTTTGGCAGCCACGTGGCACGGCTCATCCAAAATTCATCAACAGATGTCCGGAGTCGTGACTTGCCCAAAGGTTGACTGTTCCTCGCCTGCCGGATGTTCTCAAGATTGTTGCGTGGCAGTTAATCAAAGCTGCTTTTGGAGAAGTACGGGATTAATCTTGAGCACTCACCCGTGGGAAGCCCAGCCTTTCCGCGGTTGCCGTGGCCTTTGATGGGCTCCTCTATGCAAAATTTATCCTCTCTTCTCCTTCCCTTCTACTAATTTCCTTCCCTTTCCTTCTTCTATCATTCTTTCCTTCCCTTCCGTTCTATCTCCTTTCCTTCTTTCCTTTCTCTTTCCTTCTATCTTTCTTTCCTTCCTTTCTATCTCCTTCTCTTCCTTTCCCTTTCCTTCTATCTTTCTTTCCTTCTTTTCTATCTCCTTTTCTTTCCTTCTTCTTTCCTTTCCTTTCCTTCTATCTTCCTGTCTTTCTCCTTTCCTTTCCTTCTTTCCTTTCCTTTCCTTCTATCTTCCTTTCTTTATCCTTTCCTTCTTCCTTTCCTTCTATCTTCCTTTCTTTCTCCTCTCCTTCTTTCCTTTCCTTCTATCTTCTTTTCTTTTTCCTTTTATCTCCTTTCCTTCTTTCCTTTCCTTCTTTTCTATCTCTTTTTCTTTCCTTCTTCTTTCCTTTCCTTTCCTTCTATCTTCCTTTATTCCTCCTTTCCTTTCCTTCTTTCCTTCTATCTTCCTTTCTTTCTCCTTTCCTTTCCTTCTATCTTCCTTTCCTTCTTCCTTTCCTTCTATCTTCCTTTCTTTCTCCTCTCCTTTCCTTCTTTCCTTTCCTTCTATCTTCCTTTCTTTCTCCTTTTATCTCCTTTCCTTCTTTCCTTTCTTTCCTTTCTACCTCCTTTCCTTCCCTCCATCTTTTTCCCTTCCTTCCATCTTTCCTCTCCCTTTCCTTGCTTCTCCATCACTGGAAGTTTTCAAGAAGAGGCTGGACATCTCCTTGCCTGAAATGGCATAGCCTCTCCTACTCGTTCTGAGGGTTGGTCTAGATGACCTCCAAGATCTTTTCCAACTCTGCTCTTCTATGTTCTACATTCCCTTCTCTCTCCTCTCCTCTCCCCCAGATTCACTTAGCAACCGTGTTACTAAATGAACAGCTGCAGTGATTCATTTAACGACGGTGGCAAGAATTGTAAAAATGGGGCAAAACTCACTTAACAACTGCACAAATGTTAGGCTCGGTTGTAGTCGCAAGTCGAGGACTACTTGTTAATGGCTACAGAGTCGTGGGCCAAAAGCCAAGCGCTCTTCCATCACCGGATCCGTTGCTCATTTCAGCAGAGCGCATGGATCTTTGCACAATGCGTTGTTCAATCAACAAGTCCATCAGGATCTTGCAAAATTTAATTTCACAATTAGTGGTTGGGGGGGGGCGGGAAACGGGCGCCAGCTTCTCCCTTTGTTACAGGGTCGATCAATCACTGCCATGAATAGCTGCTAATTTCAGGATCAGAAAAGGCCTCTTCACACTTCAAAAAGGCAGAAAATGAGCTGGGGGAGGGAGGTGATTCAACAAACGTCTTCAGCGAAAGCGACAGGAATCCTGGCTCCCTTGCTGGCGTTCTTGCCTTTTCCGAAAGCGTGGCTTTAGAAACACGGTGATTGGGGCCCAGCTGTTTCGATTCATCAACAGTGGCTTATTGTTAACTCTGGGCCAACCTAGCCAGTTGTGGTTTAACAGAACAATATAACAGAGTTGGAAAGGATGAACGGTGGCAGGAACTGGGCCTGGCTAGTCTAGTGAAGAGAAGGATCAGGGGAGACAGGAGAGCAGCCTTCCAGTATTTGAGAGGCTGCCCCAGAGAGGAGGAAGGGGTCAAGCTATTTTCCAAAGCACCCGAAGGCCAGACAAGGAAGAATGGATGGAAACTGGACAAGGAGAGATTCAACCTGGAAACAAGGAGAAACTTTCTGACAGGGAGAACAATCAACCCATGGAACAGAAGTTGCCTTGGGAAGCTGTGGGAGATTCATCACTGGAGGCTTTCAAGAAGAGACTGGACTGCCACCTGTCAGAAATTGTTGGGCTGGGGGTTGGGCTAGATGACCTAGAAGGTCCCTTCCAACTCAGTTAATCTGATAGTCCAGCGCTCTACTCGGGCAAGAAACCCTGTACCACTTCAGACAAATGGTTGTCCAATCTCTTCTTTAAAACTTCCAGTGTTGAAGGACCTACAACTTCTGGAAGGAGGCTGTTCTCTCACTGTCAGGAAATTTCTTTCCTTAATTCCAGGTTGCTCCTCTCCTTGATTAGTTTCCATCCTTTGCCTCCAGGATCTTTGGAGAATAGGCTGGTCCCCTCTCTTCTTTGGGGCAGCCCCTGAAATATTGAAACCCTGCTATCATGTCTCCCCTAGTCCTTCTTTTCATTGAACAAAACATACCCAATTCCTGCAACCGTTCTTCGTGTGTTGTAGCCTCCAGTCCCCCAATCCTCTGGATTGCTCTTCTCTGCACTCTTTTCTAGAGTCTCCACATCTTTTTCACATCGTGGCGACCAAAACTGGTTTATTCTGGCTTAGCCTCATGTGTTAAACAACCACGGTGACTTTTAGGGAGCATCTCCCGTTTTCCGAGCATTTTGACTTGCCAAAACCGTTTCTCGCCACCACTATTATTGTCGGGTTTACTCTTTAATTTTCTGAAACCCATCCTGGCTGGTTCTGTGAAGGCCCCATTCATTTTCCTCTCCTTTGCCACCCCCTTTTGTCTGGCTTCAAGGGCCCCAAATGGCTTCCCGGTGTGAAGAGGTAATTTCCCAAGCCTTTTATTATTATTATTATTATTTTTCCTTAAGCTTTCCCAACAGGGAGGCTGTTTTACACCAGCTGCTTGCTGACCACGAGGCATCAGTTCTGCCACTCCAGGGTGAAGAGCGTTCACGTGGATTTGAGAGCAGGAAGGGGGAAAAAGCAGTTTTCAGACAAGCAGCTTTCCCAGGGGTGGGTGGGTGGACACACATTAGCAAATACGCCCCCGATTTTTCTGGAAGATGGGAGGGAGGGAGGGAGAATGCAAGGCAGAAAAACCTCCTTTGGAAACGTTGGCACGTCTTGCCTGTTGTTTACCAGAGCTGGTTTTCTGCTCAAGCAGGCATACAGGCAGTCCTCAACTTACGACCGCAGTTGAGCCCAGATTTTACGTTCCTAAGCAGGACAGTTGCCAAATGAGTTTTGTCCCGTTTTACAGAACTTTCTGGCCACCGCGGGCCTGCAATACTGGATTCTAACCATTGGGAGGGAGGGAAGGAAAGGAGGGAGGGCAATAGTACGTAGACTTATATCCTGCTTCACAGCCCTCTAAGCGGTTTACAGAGTCAACCTCTTTCCCCCCCAACAATCTGGCTCCTCATTTTACCCACCTTGGAAGGACGGAAGGCTGAGTCAACCTTGAGCCAGTCAGGATCAAACTGCTGGCAGTGGGCCTGCAATTCTGGATTCTAACCACTGGGAGGAAGGGAGGGAGGGAAGGAAGGGAGGGAGGGAGGGCAATGGTACTTAGACTTATATACCACTACACAGTGCTTTCTAGCCCTCTCTAAGCAGTTTACAGAATCAGCCTCTTGCCCCCAACAATCTGGGTCCTCATTTTACCCACCACGGAAGGTTGAGTCAACCTTAACCTAACGGGAGCTTCCCACCACCACATCCAGTGGTGGCATTTCCACTTTTCAAAGAAAAAAAGGCTCCAGCTTTGGAAAAAAAACACTTGATTCTTACTTTAATATCCTTCTAACAGAAATATGAGTTGTGTGCGTGCTTTAAACAAAACAAAAAACAGGAGACTTTCTGAGCCATCCACCCTCTACGTCAGAACGATGGGCCCCATAAAATGATTGGTGGACTTCAACTCCCAGAATTCCTGAGCCCAGCGTGGGCTTTGAAGTCCACAAGTTCATAAAAGGGGCCGTTGTTTCCCCCACACACACACTATGTGGTTCTAAACATCTGCCTCTCCTCCCTCCCCCCGCAGCAAATCATGAAAGACCGCTGGATGAATGTGGGTCACGAGGACGACGAATTGAAGCCTTACGTGGAACCTCTTCCAGACTACAAGGACCCCCGGCGGACAGGTAACAACATGAGGAGAAGGGTGATGGGTCAGGCCAGGCTAGGGGTGCCAAACTCAAGGCCCACGGGCCAAATTCGGGGTTGCGTCGAGCTGGCCACGCCCACCTTTGCCACGTTTCCCTTCCCAAGGTCAAACACAAACCTGATGTCAACTCCTAAAATATTTCTCTGGTCTTGTTAGAGTTGCCAACAGAAAGGGAGGGGGGAGCCGTGCGGCAGCTTGCAAAACCGAAACTGCATTCCATCAATGTTTTCAAAGATAGCAACTAGGTGACTGAAGTTTCTGCCTTGCAAAATTCTAACTGGAGAGCCTGATGGATGACTTTGGGCTATGGATGCGTCCCATTGGAAAATATGAATTACGATACACCCAGGGGTTGGGGGTGGGAAACCAGGGTCAAAGGTGACAATAAATGACGTGTCTCAGAGTCGGCTACACCCAGGCAGCCCCGGACATGTGAACTCCCAATAAATCCTTTTGAAGTTTTGGAAGTTTGGCTCGAGACTCGTGATTGAATTGTGGGGGAACTGCTGGAATCCTGTCACCTGATGCGACCCTCAAGGAAATGGAGTTTGGCACCCCTGGGTTTTAGGCGATCCTCATTTGATGGGTGTCCCTTACAAAGACAACCCTGTGAGGTGGACTGGGCTGAGAGAGAATGATTGCTAGGTGGGACTTTCCACCTTCTGAGCAGCTGGGGGAGGGGTTGCAACTTTCCTGCAAGATGGTTTTGACCCTCCTCCTCCTCCTCCTCCTCTCCCCTGCCCCCTTCTCCTCCTTCACCCTCCAGAGCTCATGATTTCTATGGGCTACACCCGGGAAGAAATTCAAGAGTCCTTAGTCAGCCAGAAGTACAATGAAGTGATGGCGACGTACCTGCTGCTAGGCTACAAAAACTCAGAGGTGAGTGCGATTGGAGGGAGGGGAGGTGGTTGCCCACATGCACCTGGCTTTTGAAGGGCAACCTGCAGGGGCGGTTTGCACACACACACACACACACACACACCCCACAAGCAAGCAGGCTGGTTGGTCATGTTGCTTTTCTCCTGTTGAAGTCAGCTCTTCCGTTTATGTTGAGACTCTGGAAAGGGTGCAGAGAAGAGCAACAGAGATGATTAGGCGGGCGGGAGGTTAAAACATATGAAGAACAGTTGTAGGAATTGGGTATGTCCAGTTTAATAAAAACGAGGACCAGGGGTGATAGAGTAGAGTAGAGTAGAGTAGAGTAGAGTAGAGTAGAGTAGAGTAGAGTGAATGGAATGGAATGGAATAGAATAAGGAATGGAATAGAATAAGGAATAGAATAGGGAATGGAATAGAATAGAATGGAATGGAATGGAATGGAATAGAATAGGGAATAGAATAGAATAGAATAAGGAATAGAATGGAACAGAATAGGGAATAGAATAGAATAGAATAAGGAATAGAATAGGGAATAGAATAGAATATGGAATAGAATAGAACAGAATAGGGAATAGAATATGGAATAGAATAGAATAGAATAATAGAATAGAATATGGAATAGAATAGAATAGGGAATAGAATAGAATAAGGAATAGAAAATAGAATAGAATAGAATATGGAATAGAATAGAATAAGGAATGGAATAGAATATGGAATAGAATAGAATAGAATAGAATAGAATAGAATAGGGAAAAGAATAGAATAAGGAATAGAATAGAATAGGGAATGGAATGGAATAGAATAGAATAGAATAGAATAGGGAATAGAATAGAATAGAATAGAATAAGGAATAGAATAGAATAGAATAGAATAAGGAATAGAATAGAGAATAGAATGGAATAGAATGGAATAGAATAGAATTCTTTTATTGGCCAAGTGTGATTGGACACACAAGGAATTTGTCTTTGGTGCATAAGCTCTCAGTGTACATAAAAGGAAAGAGACATTCGTCAAGTGTCAAGAATCATCAGTCACAACACTTAATTAATAGCCATGGGGTACAATATCCAAAAAGGATAGCAGTCTTGCAGTATTTGAGGGGCTGCCCCAAAGAAGAGGGGCGTCAACCTCTTCTCCAAAGCCCCTGAAGGCAGGACAAGAAGCAACGGATGGAAACTAGTCAAGGAGAGAAGCGATCTGGAATTGAGAAACTTCCTGACAGTGGGGACAATTAACCAGCGGAGCAGCTGGCCTCCAAACGTTGTGGGTGCTCCAACACCGGAGGATTTTAAGAAGAATCACGACAGCCATTTGTCTGAAAGGGTTTCCTGCTTGAGCAGAGGGCTGGACTAGAAGGCCTCCCAGCTCCCTTCCAAATATTCTGTTAATTCTGCTGAATGTCTTAAGTAGAAGCTTCCAACTTACTCTGTGCATGTGGCAACCTGGCACCAACGCCTGCCTCCAGTTGGCAGCAGCCTCCACCCACCCCTGGGCTTGCTGGCTGCTGCTCGTTCTCAGGGATAGAATTTTGCAGCTGCCATGCCAGGCTGCCCTGGTGAAACGTGTGATTGACAGGTGCCGCCCCGCTGAATGCAATGAGAAGCAACCCTGGACCTCTTTTTTGTCATATCGCTGGAGATCCCTGGATAAGAGGATTTTATTCTTTATTTCTTAGCAGCCTTCCGGTCCTCATGCATCTTCTAAGAAAGTTTTCCCTGCAGTTTGCGTTTTCCACACAGCAAGTCTCAAATGCCCCTTTTGTTCATAAATCCTCTCCCTGGAAAATTTAAAAAGAAATAAGCCATGGAGAACAGGCAGGGTTAAAATGCCTTTTTGGATGGAAGTAGTGTAAAAGAGAGAGGGAGGGAGGGAGGGAGGAAGGAAGGAAGGAAGATGGAAATGAGGAGTGAAGGAGATGAGGTGGATAGAAAGGGAAGGAAGGAGATGAGGTGTGGATAGAAGAGGAAGGAAGGAAAGAGATGAGATGAGACGAGGTGCGGATGGAAGGAAGGAGGGAAGGAAGGAAGGAAGATGGAAATGAGGAATGAAGGAGATGAGGTGGATAGAAAGGGAAGGAAGGAGATGAGGTGTGGATAGAAGAGGAAGGAAGGAAAGAGATAGATGAGATGAGGTGCGGATGGAAGGAAGGAGGGAAGGAAGGAAGGAAGATGGAAATGAGGAATGAAGGAGATGAGGTGGATAGAAAGGGAAGGAAGGAAGGAAGGAGATGAGGTGTGGATAGAAGAGGAAGGAAGGAAAGAGATAGATAAGATGAGGTGTAGATGGAAGGAAGGAGGGAAGAAAGGAAGGAAGATGGAAATGAGGAATGAAGGAGATGAGGTGGATAGAAAGGGAAGGAAGGAAGGAGATGAGGTGTGGATAGAAGAGGAAGGAAGGAAAGAGATGAGATGAGACGAGGTGCGGATGGAAGGAAGGAGGGAAGGAAGGAAGGAAGATGGAAATGAGGAATGAAGGAGATGAGGTGGATAGAAAGGGAAGGAAGGAGATGAGGTGTGGATAGAAGAGGAAGGAAGGAAAGAGATAGATGAGATGAGGTGCGGATGGAAGGAAGGAGGGAAGGAAGGAAGGAAGATGGAAATGAGGAATGAAGGAGATGAGGTGGATAGAAAGGGAAGGAAGGAAGGAAGGAGATGAGGTGTGGATAGAAGAGGAAGGAAGGAAAGAGATAGATAAGATGAGGTGTGGATGGAAGGAAGGAAGGAAGGAAGGAAGATGGAAATGAGGAATGAAGGAGATGAGGTGGATAGAAAGGGAAGGAAGGAAGGAGATGAGGTGTGGATAGAAGAGGAAGGAAGGAAAGAGATAGATGAGACGAGGTGCGGATGGAAGGAAGGAGGGAAGGAAGGAAGGAAGATGGAAATGAGGAATGAAGGAGATGAGGTGGATAGAAAGGGAAGGAAGGAGATGAGGTGTGGATAGAAGAGGAAGGAAGGAAAGAGATAGATGAGATGAGGTGTGGATGGAAGGAAGGAGGAAAGGAAGGAAGGAAAGAGATAGGGAGGCTTTGCAAAGAAGATAAAAGTTTGCCAAGTTTTGCAAAGAAGATAAAAACAAATTACAAACTCATGGAAAGCAAAAAGAAATAAAAACAGAAAGTGAAGAAAGAAAGAAAAGAAAAGAGATGGGAAGAAGAAACTTTTTAATTTCTTTTTGCAGCCAACGCAGTTGCAAAAGATGCTTCGGTTCCCAAAGAAAGCTGCCCCTTTTTCGTTAACCCAGTTTTCTGTTCCACGCTCCGGCAGTCCCACCATAAACTTCTCTTTTCCTCCGTGCAAAGGAAAACATCTTCGCTTCTTTTTGGGGGAGGGAAGGGGGAGACTCTGCCTGCGAGGGCTTGCGTGAGAAGCCCCCTCTGGGGGCTGGAGCCTTTTCTGACACCCCCCCCCCTTTTCCCTGCTCCTCCAGCTCGACAACGACAGCAGTACCCTCAAGCCTCGGCCCCAGCCGGAGCTCGCCAACAGCATGGTCCCCTCCCCTTCGCACAAGGTACAACGCAGCATCTCCGCCAACCCCAAGCAGCGCCGCTTAAGTGACCAGGGTGAGTTTCTTCCGCTCCGGGGGTCCCCCTCGTTCTGGGCCAAGCAGGGAGGCTGTCCTGCACTAGAGGGGTGGATTTATCCCACCTTTTATCGTGGTTTTTTTTTAATAAGTAACTCAAGGTGTCGAAGATTCCTTCCTTCTCTTATTTTTCCCTACAACGACAACCCTGTGAGGTGGGTTGGGCTGTGAGAGAGAGAGAGAATGATTGCCCCCAAGTCACCCAGCCAGCTTTCGTGCCTAAGGTGGGACTAGAACTCACCGTCTCCTGGTGATTGGCCTAAAGTCACCCGGCTAATTTCCAGAGTTACCCAGCTGCCTTTCATGCCTAAGGCGGGACTAGAACTCACTGTCTCCTGGTGATTGGCTTAAAGTCACCCGGCTAATTTCCATGCCTAAAGTAGGACTAGAACTCACCGTCTCCTGGTGATTGGCTTAAAGTCACCCTGCTAATTTCCATGCCTAAGGTGGGACTAGAACTCACTGTCTCCTACTGATTGGCCCAGAGTCACCCAGCCAGCTTTCATGCCTAAGGTGGGACTAGAACTCACCGTCTCCTGGTGATTGGCCCAGGGTCACCCAGCCAGCTTTCGTGCCTAAGGTGGGACTAGAACTCACCGTCTCCTACTGATTGGCCCAGAGTCACCCAGCCAGCTTTCGTGCCTAAGGTGGGACTAGAACTCACCGTCTCCTGGTGATTGGCTCAGAGTTACCCAGCTGCCTTTCATGCCTAAGGCGGGACTAGAACTCACTGTCTCCTGGTGATTGGCTTAAAGTCCCGGCTAATTTCCATGCCTAAAGTGGGACTAGAACTCACCGTCTCCTGGTGATTGGCTTAAAGTCACCCGGCTAATTTCCATGCCTAAGGTGGGACTAGAACTCACCGTCTCCTGGTGATTGGCCCAGAGTCACCCAGCCAGCTTTCATGCCTAAGGTGGGACTAGAATTCACTGTCTCCCAGCATTATAGATAGCCGGTTTCGTGTTGTGGTAAAGGGGTGGCTTAGAAATCATAGCCTACATGGCAGTTTACCAATTACTAGGAGGTGTTGAGTTCCAGTCCTGCCTTAGCCATGAAAGCTGGATGGGTGTCTTTGGACCAATCACCAGGAGACGGTGAGTTCTAGTCCTGCCTTAAGCATGAAAGCTGACTTTGGGCCAGTCCCTCTCTCTCAGCCCAACCCCCACCTCACAGGGTTGTTGTGATGCAAAAAAATGGGGGGGGGGTGAGGTCGCCCCCTTGGGTTCACCAAACCCATGTGGGTGGGTGGGTGTGCAATCGTGTGCGTGTGTGTGTATAAATCAACGAAAAGGCAGGGCGAAAATCTAACAACAACAAAAAAATAGTATTTTCCTTTGCCCTTTTTGAGTTTTCCGATGTAAATCGCCTGGAGTCTTTTCCATTTGGCCGCCCTAAAGAGTTCATCATCGCCATCGGTGGGGGGAGGGGTTTCACCTTTGGGAGGGTCTCTGCCCCCAAACGACGGCCCTCCTCCCTCCCTCCCTCCTCCTTGCAATCTCCCTGGCCCTCACTGCTCTCCTTTTCCTCTGCCCGCAGTACCCAACATCCCGACGTCCACGTCTTACTCCAAGAAAACGCAGGCAGCCAACGCTGAGAACAAGAGGCCCGAAGAGGAGAGGGAGGCTGGGCGTAGCAAGGCTGGAAGCACCGTCAAAGTGCCCGCCAGCCCCCTGCCCAGCCTGGAGAGGAAGAAAAGCACCCCTATGCCCTCCACGGTCAGTGCCCGAAGACCCCCCCCCCTCCCCACCTGTGGGCTGTGCGGCGGGGAGTAGCTCCATCGCTGATCTATAACCCCCCGTCCAGCGTGGCTACTCAGGAATTTACTATCCAGAGTAGTCCTTGACCTATGGCCTTAATGGAATCCTCTTAAGACATGACCGCCGTAAATCGAGGCAGTCCCGTGACCAAGCTGAGCTTAGGACCTGTTTTGTTGTGGGGGTCACAATGTGGACAACACGTGGATCGTAAAGCGAGCCTGTTGATTCGTTATGGATGTTTTTAGCTTAAAAAGTACGGAAAGTGTCAAAAAAAGAGTCGTATCAGTTGAACAGTCAGTAGCCAAGTTCTCCAAAAATAGTTATTTAATTGGTGGTGGGGATATCCTTGCATAGAACCGGGTTATAAATACCGGTTTTTTTGAAGGGGGTGGTCTGTCGTAACTTCAGACGGTCGCTAAGCTAGCCATCATAAGTCGAGGACTGCCTGTATTGCTGTACCCGTATAAAGGCTGCATTACAGGTAGTCCTTGAGGCTCAACATCTGTGTGGCTCGGTGAAATAATTTGGGAGGCAGGTTTTTGCCTCCTTTTACGACTTTTCTTGCCCCCGTTGCTAAGTGAATTGGGGCAGCTGCTAAGTTAATAAGCACGGTCGTGAAGCTAATCTGGCTTCCCCGTGGACAGAAGGTCGCAGAAGGAGATCACATTGCAACCGTCCTAAATATGAGTCAGTGCCCAAGCACCTGAATTTTGATCCTATGGGTGGGGGATGCTACAACGGTCATTAAGTGTGAAAAACGGTCGCAAGTCCCTTTTTTCAGTGCCGTTGTAACTTTGAACAGTCATTCGATGCAGTGTTGTAAGTCGAGGACCACCTTAGAGGTTTTTTTTTTTTTCTGGATGGGAAACGTTGGAAATCTACTGCCGGCATGCCTACCCTGGCCGGCGGCCATCCCTCACTTGACGTCTCTCCTCGTTTTCAGAACAGCGTTCTCTCGACCAGCACAAATCGGAGCCGCAATTCCCCCATGCTGGACCGCGCCAGCTTGGGCCAGAACTCGATACAGAACGGCAAAGATAGGTAAGGAGGAAGAGGAGGAGGAGGAGGTGGGAAGTCGGCCCTGACCAACCCAGAGGTTGCCCCCACCCAGGAATAAAAGTGTTTCCATTTTAAACCAGGAATAAAAGTGTTTCTATTTAAACCAGGGTTTCAAAGTGTTTCCATTTTAAACCAGGAACAAAAGTGTTTCTATTTAAACCAGGGTTTCAAAGTGTTTCCATTTTAAACCAGGAACAAAAGTGTTTCTATTTAAACCAGGGTTTTAAAGTGTTTCCATTTTAAACCAGGAACAAAAGTGTTTCTATTTAAACCAGGGTTTCAAAGTGTTGCTATTTTAAACCAGGAACAAAAGTGTTTCTATTTAAACCAGGGTTTCAAAGTGTTTGCATTTTAAACCAGGAACAAAAGTGTTTCTATTTAAACCAGGGTTTCAAAGTGTTTCCATTTTAAACCAGGAACAAAAGTGTTTCTATTTAAACCAGGGTTTCAAAGTGTTTGCATTTTAAACCAGGAACAAAAGTGTTTCTATTTAAACCAGGGTTTCAAAGTGTTTGCATTTTAAACCAGGAACAAAGGCGTTTCTATTTAAACCAGGGTTTCAAAGTGTTTCCATTTTAAACCAGGAACAAAAGCGTTTCTATTTAAACCAGGGTTTCAAAGTGTTTCCATTTTAAACCATGAACAAAAGCGTTTCTATTTAAACCAGGGTTTCAAAGTGTTTCTATTTTAAACCAGGAACAGAAGTGTTTCTATTTAAACCAGGGTTTCAAAGTGTTTCTATTTTAAACCAGGAACAGAAGTGTTTCTATTTAAACCAGGGTTTCAAAGTGTTTCCATTTTAAACCAGGAACAAAAGTGTTTCTATTTAAACCAGGGTTTCAAAGTGTTTCCATTTTAAACCAGGAACAAAAGTGTTTCTATTTAAACCAGGGTTTCAAAGTGTTTCCATTTTAAACCAGGAACAAAAGTGTTTCTATTTAAACCAGGGTTTTAAAGTGTTGCTATTTTAAACCAGGAACAAAAGTGTTTCTATTTAAACCAGGGTTTTAAAGTGTTGCTATTTTAAACCAGAAACAAAAGTGTTTCTATTTAAACCAGGGTTTCAAAGTGTTTCCATTTTAAACCAGGAACAAAAGTTCTATTTAAACCAGGGTTTTAAAGTGTTTCCATTTTAAACCAGGAACAAAAGTTCTATTTAAACCAGGTTTTTAAAGTGTTGCTATTTTAAACCAGGGTTTAAAAGTGTTTCCATTTTAAACCAGGGTTTTCCACCCTTAGTCACTTTTTTAAGATTTGTAGACATGGATATTGAGTTAAAATTTGCTTTTTTTAATCTTTTTTTTTTATTTATACTTTTTTTCCCTTTAATATACAAGAACTCCTGCCTTGAGCAGGAGGCTGGACTGGATGACCTCCAAGGTCCCTTCCAACTTCTATTATTCTGTTATTTCTGTTACCCAAGTGCTTAGTCAACAGTGCTCTGAGTCCATTTCCTTTTACAAATCAATAATAATTGTGCTAGTAATAATAGCAGCAGTAATCCTAGTAGAAGTTTTTTATTCTTATTTAAAGTGGTATACAGTTTTCCCCCATCCCCTCTCCTGCCCCAAAGCACTGCAACCCCTTTTCAAAATTACTTGGATCTAAATCAGAGGTCTCCAATCTTGGCCAAACTTTAAGACTTGTAGAGACTTCAACTCCCAACGTTCTCCCAGTCACCATATTTGGAGTGGCAAAGCTTTGGATGACCACTAGAGGGCAGCAAAGAGACGTGACTCTCCTTGCTGCCATCTAGTGCCCGTTTCAGTGAATTGGATTCAGTGAATTGAATTCAGTGAGCGAGATTCCGAGAATTCCCATGACTGGCTGGAGAATTCTGGGAGCTGAAGTCCACAAGTCTGAAAGTTGGCCAAGTTTGGGGACCCCGGATCTAAACCGAGCCCGTTTCAATGTCCCACCCGTGGCCTGAACCCAGCCACCACCACCACCCTTCCGAGCAGGAATGACCCTTGTGGAAGTGGTCCCCTCTTGGGGGTGCAGAAGAGTTGCTAAAAAGGCCCACACCTTTCCCCCCCCACACACACACCCTCCCTGGATACTATCCCTGGACGGATAAGGCGAGGGGGGGGGGGACACCTCCTCTTACGTCCATTTTGTGAGAGAGGGGGAGTGTTTCCTTCACCTGCCCTGCGGGTGAATTCCTGTGGGATTCTTCCCCGAATCCCCGTCCAAAAGTCCTTTCCCACGGGTCTCCTCGGAATACTTTTTCCTTAGCTAGCAAGGAGCAGCTCTCGTCCCTGCACACATTCACACACACACACCCACACACACACACGTATATATTTTCATGCCTTTACCCCCAACCCCCTTTGGACCCAACCCCTGGTCTTCCTTCAAAGCCTCAAACAGTCATGCATCCATCCCCCCCCCTCCATCGCCCTTGCTCCCCCCACCCCATCCCACTTAGAGACCCTCCATTTGCCTCCATTTCCTGTTGCATCTAGTGGGGTTGCTTGACTCATATACATATATACTGGGTTGTGTATTGTATATTTGCTTTCCCCCCTCCCTCCCCCCCGGAATGACCTCCTGGCGGCTCTATCTGTGGCGTGGCGGGGTTGATGGCGGGGACCACCTCTCCCACCCCCACCCCTTTTAGCTGATAAAGGGATGGATAGGATGAGAAGGAAGGAGGGAGGGAAGAAAAGAAGGAAGGCGGGGAGGGAAAGGAAAGAAGAATGGGATTGGTAGGAAGAAAGGGAAGAAAGGAAAGGAAGATAGAAGAAGGAAAAGAAAGGAAGATAGAAGTAGCAAAGGAAGATAGAAGAAGGAAAGGAAATTAGAAGGAGGAAGGGGAAGGGAAAGGAAAGGAAGATAGAAGAAGGAAAGGAAAGATAGAAGAAGGAAAGGAAAGGAAGATAGAAGGAAGGAAAAAAAAGATAGAAGAAAGAAAGGAAAGGAAAATAGAAGAAGGGAAGGGAAGATAGAAGGAAAGGAAAAGAAGATAGAAGAAAGAAAGGAAAGGAAAATAGAAAAAGGACAGGAAGATAGAAGAAGGAAAGGAAAGGAAGATAGAAGGAAAGGAAAAGAAGATAGAAGAAAGAAAGGAAAGGAAAATAGAAGAAGGAGAGGAAGATAGAAGAAGGAAAGGAAAGGAAGATGAAAGGAAAAGAAGATAGGAGGAGGAAAGGAAAATAGAAGGAGGAAAAGAATATAGAAGAAGGAAAGGAAAGGAAGATAGAAGGAAAAGAAGATAGAAGAAAGAAAGGAAAGGAAAATAGAAGAAGGAAAGGAAGATAGAAGAAGGAAAGGAAAGGAAACTAGAAGAAGGAAAGGAAGATAGAAGAAGGAAAGGAAGATAGAAGGAAAGGAAAAGAAGATAGAAGGAGGAAAGGAAAATAGAAGGAAAGGAAAAGAATATAGAAGAAGGAAAGGAAAGGAAAAGAAAGGAAAGACGTAGCCCCGACAATTACTAGCTGCAGTTGGGCAACATCACTGGATAGTCTGGGGTGGTTGGTGGGGCCTGCTGCAGATTTCATCTGCCAACCCGCTTCTTCACCCCTTTTCCCCTCCTCTCATTCTACCCCCCCCTCCTTTCCCTCCCAAACCCCCCGTTTTCTCTCCTTGGTTTGGACTTTGGCTTCTCCCTGGCTTGATTTTATTTTTCTCCCCCTCCCCCAGCCTAACCACTCCGGGCTCCAGGGCCTCCACCGCCTCCGCCTCCGCCGCCGTGAGCTCCGCGCGCCCGCGACAGCACCAGAAATCCATGTCCGCCTCGGTGCACCCCTCCAAGCCCACGCTGCCCCCCACCGACAATCACTGCGAGGCCCAGCGACCTAGGCAAGTGGGCAGCTGTGGGCACCTGGGGGGTCTTTCCTTCCCTCCTTCTTTGCTTCCTGCCCTCCAGGTCTCTCCAGCTGCCCCCCTTGGTTTCATTGTTCTGCGTCCCTTCCTGGCCCCAGAGCCATAACCCTTGCAGGGGGGGGGAGGGCTGCCTGGAGGGGATCGGGGCAGAAGAGGTTGCGGGGTTCTGTCCTGAGACCTGGGAGCTCATCCTGTTGGGTGGGTTCCCCCCTATTTTTTAGGCAGGGGTCCCCAAACTTGGCCAACTTTAAGACTTGTGGACGTTCTCCCAGTCACCATATTGGAGTGGCAAAGCTTTGAATGACCACTAGAGGGCAGCAAAGAGATGTGCATCTCTTTGCTGCCCTCTAGTGGACATTTCAGCAAGTTGGGTTCCCAGAATTCTCATGACTGGCTGGAGAATTCTGGGACTTGAAGTCCACAAGTCCTAAAAGTTGGACAAGTTTGGAGACCTCTCTGGCCTAAAGGCTGGAAGGGGGGAAACATGGTTTCATGGCATCTTTCCTCAACATGCCCTCCACCTCTTCATGGCCCTGGGTCTCCGGGTTCCAATTGGCTTATGATCCTGGCTCGTTTGGGACCCACCGGCCAGGACAATGTTGGTGATTCCTGCTGGGTTTGCTTCCCCCTCTCCATGCCCGGGACAAAGGGAATCCATTTTGTAGGTAGTTCTCTACTTGCGAAGGCAAGTGGGACCATAACGCCTTCCGTCACCAAGCAGTGGAGTCACTAAGTGAAACATCGGCTGACAACTCCTTATTTCACAGTCTTTTGGGCCTCGGTAGTTAAGTCAATCCAGCTACCCCACCGTCAGGGTAGAAGCCTCCTGTCAACTCAAAAATATTTCTCTGGTCTTTTAGAGTTGTCAGCAGAAAGGGAGTGGGGGAAGCAGTGCATTCCTTAAATGCTTCAGATAATTGCTAGGCAGCCGAAGCTGTTGGCGCACAAGTTTATTACTGGAGAGCATGATTGATGACTCTTGGCTATAGATGTGTTCCATTGGAGAATATAGATCCAGGGGGTGGGAGGAAGACCAGGGTCAAAGGGGAAATGAATGATGAGTCTCAAGAGTCAGCTGCACCCAGGTAGCACCGGCATTGTTCACTCCTAATAAATAATTTATTTTTTAACTCTGAGAGATGCGGCTAGAGACTCAAGATTTGAATGGGGGTGAATTGTCGGAGCCCTGACACCTCCTCCATCTTCATCCTTGGGGGAGAAACCCCTGGGATGCCATCTAAAAATGGCTTGTCAGGCCTGACCCAATGGATCGGCTCTCCGCTCACCCCCTCCCCAGGGACCCCAAACCAGCATGCGTGGGTAGGACGTGGCTTCTCTCTCCCTTCGCCACCCACACCTCCCAAGTCAGCGGAGGGGCGGAGGGTCTCTCCGTCTGGCCTCCCCTGACTGACCTCCTCCTCCTCTTTCCCCACAGCACAGCCCCCAGCGGGCTCCTGTGGCCTCCCCCTCCGCCCACAACATCAGCAGCGCCCTCCCCGAGCGCACCAACTTCCCACGAGGCATCCAGAGCCGCAGCACTTTCCACGCCGGGCAGCTCCGGCCGGTCCGGGACCAGCAGAACCTCTCTTACGGACTGACCCCCGCCTCGCCTTCGGGCAACAGCCAAGGCCGGAGAGGGGCTTCGGGCAGCCTCTTCAGCAAGTTCACCTCCAAGTTCGTACGCAGGTGAGCCGGGGAAGGACGAGAGCACTGCATCCGGGGTGGCGTGACTGCATGGAGGCGGGGGGGCAGGGTGAGGGTGAGATGGGACAGACATGCCCTGTTTCTCCTCCCCTATCAGAAACGTCCCTGCTCTTCCCGGGGGCTCCGAGGGGCGCATGCTGGCTGATTCTTTGTGTGTGTCGGACCCCGCTGCCCCTCCCTCTCTCCCTCCCCTCCCACAGATCCCCACCACGAGGCCACAGCGCCCACAGTCCGCTGTCTGCTGCGGTGGCGGAGTGGTTAAGAGTGCAGTACTGCAGGCGACTTCTGCTGACTGCCGGCTGCCTACAGTTGGGCAGTTTGAGTCTCACCGGGCTCAAGGTGGACTCAGCCTTCCTTCCTTCCAAGGTTGGTCCAATGAGGACCCCAACTGTTGGGGGCAAGAGGCTGACTCTTGTCAACCGCTTAGAGAGGGCTGTGAAGCACTATAAAGCGGTATATAAGTCTAAGAGCCTCGGTGGCGCAGTGGTTAGAAGTGCAGTACTGTGAGCTACTCCTACTGCAATTGGGCAGATCGAATCCCACCAGGCTCAAGGTGGACTCAGCCTTCCGTCCTTCCGAGGTGGGCAAAGGAAGACACAGATATGCTGACTCTTGCTTTGAGAGGGCTGTAAAAGCACGATAAAGCGGTATATAATAGTGCTATTGCTATAAGGTGCTAGTGCTATTGGTCCACACTCAGATAACACACACTCCAGGTGGTGCCAAGAATCCAAAGCTGCCACCAGCTCTTTTAAGGGGAGGAGGTGAGCTCACCCAGCTTTCAGATGCCCCCAGGGCTCCACGGGGCTGGGGCACAACCTCTCCCTAGCAAGATCCAGAAAGGGGGCCCTCAGCAGGCAAGCCAGCCCCATCCCCAAGTGGGTCTGGGATGCAAGAACAGCCTAGAAATCTCCCCTCCCCCCAAAAGAGGAGACTTTATTTGGAGTAACACCGCTGGGGAATAACAAGCTATCATTCAGGGTGGCTTAGCCAGCATTGTCACTGCAAAGCCCAGGATGGAGTGGGTGGGGTGGCTCCTGATCACAGGACCCCTGTAGTACTAAGAATAACAAGAGTTGGAAGGAAGGGGGACGCGGTGGCTCAGGGGCTAAGACGCTGAGCTTGTCGATCAGGAAGGTCAGCAGTTCGGCGGTTCGAATCCCTAGCGCCGCGGAACGGAGTGAGCTCCCGTTCCTTGTCCCAGCTTCTGCCAACCTAGCAGTTCAAAACCATGTAAAAAAACAACAACCTTGGTTTTCTCAACCTTGGGCCCTTTTAGGATGGGCGGACTTCAACTCCCAGAATTCTCCTTCCACCTTCTGCTCTGTTCTGCTGGTTCTGATCTCTGCTCTGCCGGCTGGGGAATTCTGGGAGTTGAGGTCCACCCATCTTAAAAAGCATCCAAGGTTGAGAAACACCAAAATAGCCTATTTGGTATTGGAAGAAGGCCCGAAATCAGACAAGGCTGCAAGCCCAAACCACAAACTGTGTGTGTGTGTGTGTGTGTGTGAGAGAGAGAGGCTGTTTTGTAAACCTTCCTCCTCCTTCGCAAGGCCCCAAGAGGGAGGGGAGGGAGTCTGGGAAGGGGGGGGGGGATGACCCACCTCTGTGCAGTCCAACGCCTCCTGTCTCCAGCCCCCCCCCTTTTCTTTTGCTGTGTGTTTTACCTTCCTTCCTGCCCACCCCCTCAACTCACCCCCGTCCTTCTGTGGGTCCTTCCCTGGGCAGCCTCCAGCCAGAGGGGGCTATGGGGCGGGAGAGAGCAGGGGTGACCCCCACTCCCTCTCGCCTTCCGAAAGAGGTGACCAGGGATTTTGGGGAGCCCCACCCACCCAGTTTGAGACACAGGGAGGCTGCTCATCTTTCTGCGTTGGACGGAAGGAATGAAAAACGGGGGGTTGTTCACATCAGCCTCCCTTTCCTCAAAGACACCCCCAGAACAAATCTGGGGAGGGGAGGGAAGAGGGGGGCACCGGCCTATTCCGGGACCCATGGCTTGTTCATTTCACACTTTCACGCTTGCTCATCCACCCACCACTGTGTTTTTTTCCTCCCCCCTCCCTTTTTTTTTACCCCCTCCCCTTCTAGAAATCTGTCTTTCAGGTTTGCCAGAAGGTAGGCGTTCGTCACTCTGGAATTTGTTCTTTTCCCTCCTCTTCCTCCTCCTCCTTCCTCTCATGCAACACTCACCTCCTCCCTGCCAGCTTCTCTCGCTCTCTCTTTCTCTCTCTTTCTCTCGCTCTCTCTTTCTCTCGCGCTCTCTGTCCCCCGTCCCGACCCATGATGGCCAAGGGTGGCTGTGTGTGAACGCAGAGGGCACCCTTAAAGGGACAGTTTGGTAGTGGTGGTGGTCTTATTAGCTTTTGGCCTGCAGGAAGGGAAGCCCACCGGGATGTCGGGGAGGGGCTGTTTCCACTCGGTCCCATCTGGGTCGCCAATAAGTTGTCTGGCGTGGGATTAACCGTACGAGAAGGCTGTCTCTTTAAAGGTGATTCTCCATCTTTGTGGTTTTTGCCTTGGCTGGGCCTCTGCTCTTTCTAACCAGAATCTTCCCCCCCACCCCTCCTTCCCCTCTCCTGCCCCACACTAATCCCTCTTCTCCCTGCATGGTGGCGGTTAGGAGGAGCTGGGCTACATCCCTCTGCTCTGCTTGCTGGACGCGGCCTTGAAGGTTCAGGCTTAGCTTGCGGGAGGTGGGCGAACAGGGATTCAGCCCGTCCAGGAGAACTTCACGGTCCTCCTCGGGGATGAAAATGGAGGCCCTGGGGAGTAGGGGGTTTGCACCCCCAAGGGGGGCTTTTCAAGGGGAAAACAGTGAGTTCACAAAGGTAAATTTACAAGAGCCACTTTGGCCTGGTGGTTAAGTTGCTGGGCTAGGAACCAGGCGCCTGAGAGAGTTCTAGTCCTGCCTCTTAGACGCAGCCAGGTGGCTTTGAGCCAGTTCCTCCCCCTCTCTCTCTCTCTCTCTCAGCCCTCATGGGGTTGTTGTTGGGGATAAAATAGGAGGAGGAAGAATTAGGTACGTTCACCCCCTAAACAGTAAGGAATCTGGGATCAAAATAAAGAGAGAAAACTGGCTTTGGGCTGTCTAGGTAGTCCTTGACGTACAGCCACAACCGAGCCCAAGGTTTCTGCTGCTAAGTGAGACATTACATTCAGTGGGTTTTTTGCCCTGTTTTACGACCTCGCTTGCCACGGTTGTTAAGTGAATCACCGCCATTGTTGTTAATCAGAGGGTTCTTAAGTGAATTTGGCTTCACTCACTGACTTTGCTTGTCAAAAGGTCGAAAAAGGGGATCATGTGACACCCCCCCGGGATTCTGCGACTGTCATAAATTCGAACCAGTGCCGTTGTAACTTCAAACGGTCACTAAATGAACTGTTGTAAGTCGGGGAATTGCCTGTGTAGCGTGCCACAGACAAGCTGGGTCTCATGCTGTAGTTCCCATACGTTTCCTCTCAAATTGGGAGGAAGTTGTGCTGTCAGTTTTCAGCCGTCACTTCTACAGAGTCGTGTGTGCGAGAGCTGCGAGATGCCAGGCTTAAGTAAATGGAATCAAGCCAGCTGCATCCACTTGCATTAACTCCGGTTTAAACAGAAAATAAGCAGAATTGTGTTGTTTTTTTGCTTCAGTAACATCTGCTTCCTGGCAGTCCTTTGCATTCCCCGAAGGAAGGAAGGAAGGAAGGAAGGAAGGAAGGAATAAAGAGGAAGGAAGGAAGAAGGGAGGAAAGGAAGAAGGAGGGAAGGAAGAAAAGAAAAGAAAAAGAAAGAAGGAAGGGATAAAGGGGGAGGGAGAGAAGGAAGAAAAGAAGGAAGAAGAAAAAGAAAAAGAGAAAGGGAAAGAAGGAAGAGAGAGGGAAGGAAGGAAGAAAAGGAAGCAAGGAAAAAAGATGGAAGGAAGAAAAGGAAGGAAGGGAAAAAGGGGGAGGGAGAGAAGGAAGAAAAGAAAGAAGAAGAAGAAAAGAGAAAGGAAGGAAGGAAGAGAAGGAAGGAAGAGGGAAGGAAGAAAAGGAAGGAAGGAAGGAAGGGATAAAGGGGGAGGGAGAGAAGGAAGAAAAGAAAGAAGAAGAAAAAGAAAAAAGAGAAAGGAGGGAAGGAAGGAAGAAAAAAAAGAGAAAGAAAGATAGATCCTTTTTTATTCAACCTTCAACTTTCCAACCTGGTACAGCAACAGTGTTGACCTACAAAATTGACCCAGAGTCCTTCTCTTGGAGCAGAGCTGGGCAGAATAGAGAATGCGTATGTGTGAATTCCACACACCCCACCCCCACCCACCCCCAAAAAGAGGGGAGGGGTGTTACAAGATAGCCCGCCCCCTTCTCAACCTGCAACCCTCTGCTGAGAGAAACAGGGTCCCAAGGGCTCTGGAGTTGCCTTGCTTTGCCCTTTTGCACAGGGAGGGTGCGATGCTCGCGCATGAGAGCGCCTCCTGAAAGGGACGGGCAGAGGGAAAGGGCCCCCCCTTTCAAGGCGCATGGGCCCAGAAGGGTTAGGAGCACCCCAGCACGCTGGGCCACGGTTGCCCCCAAAAGGAGCTTTTTGCAAAAGGCAGCTGGACTTTCTTGGGCTTTAAAAGCGTTTTGCTTCTCACCCAAGAAGCTTTTTCTGTTCTTCCTGGAGGAAGGAAGGAAGAGAAAGGAAGAAAAATGGACAGAAGGGAAAAGAAAAAGGAACAGAAGGAAGGAAAGAGGAAACAGAAAAAAAAAGAAGGAAGGAAGGAAAAAGAAAGATTAGGAAGAGAAGGAAGGAAAAAGGAAAGAAGGAAGCAAAAAGGAAGGAAGAGAAAGGAAGGAAAATGGAAAGAAGGAAAAGAAAAAGGAAGAAAAGGAAGGAAAAGAAGGAAAGGAAGGAAGGAAAAAAAGAAAGATTAGGAAGAGAAGAAAGGAAGGAAAAAGGAAAGAAGGAAACAAAAAAGGTAGGAAGAGAAAGGAAGGAAAATAGAAAGAAGGAAAAGAAAAAGGAAGGAAAGAAAAGAGAAAACAAAAAAGAAGGGAAGGAAGGAAAAAAAGAAAGAAAAATTAGGAGGAGAGGGAAGGAAAGAAAAAGAAAAGAAGGAAGCAAAGAAGGAAGGAAGAGAAAGGAAGGAAAATGGAAATAAAGAAAAGGAAGAGAAGGAAGGAAAGAGAGAGAAAAGGAAGGCCACTGAGTCAGGCTGGGTTCGGGGGAGCGTCCCCCTAAACTGGCAGGATCAGAACCAAAGCGAAAGGAGATGAAATGTGGCAGCTTCCCACAAAATGCAGCCGTTTCCCACGTCGGTCATGGCCAAAAAGAGAGACCGATTCAGCCGCGCTGCCTTCGGAGGTTGTGCCGATCTTTCCTTCGGAGAGGCTGGGGGTTGAACCCTTGGCTCTTCAGACCACCCAGTGGGGTTCGTGGCAGACCTCCCTAGCGTCCAGACCAGGAGCCCCCCCACCTCACTCCGCGGCTCAGCCTGTTCCCTGTCCCCTGCTCTTCCTCTTCCTCGCTTTTTGTCCGTGGCTTCTGCTCTTTGGGAATGGATTAGAGAAACGGTGCTTGCACCCAGACAAACAAACCCAAGGCTGACCCTGTAGCTTTTCCCGTCCCATCCCCCAAAGAGGCTGCCTTGGCTGATCCCAGCATGCAAAGCAACCGAGTGGGGCTGCCCGCTCTGCCTGGGGGCCCCACCGCCCCTTAGCCCCCTCCCCTCCCCGCCTTTTGAATACCTCAAAGCCCCCTCCCATGGCTTGGCGAAAACAAAAACCAGGGGCAGGAAGTGCTAACTGGAGGGTGCTGATGGCTTGTCTCCTGCTCTGTTTTTTGAGGAACCCGCATGAGCCCGAAAGCAAAGACCGCGTGGAGACCCTCAGGTGAGACGCAGCCAGGGCTGGCGGGGGCGGCTTCCCACCCACTCGGGTCCACTCGGGTCCGAGTGGGTCCACTCGGTCTGTTTCTCTAGCAGGGCCAGGCTGCTCCTTGGCACCTACCTCCATTCTTACACCTCTTCCTTGCCCTGACCTCTTTCTCTCTCTTTTCCTCCTCCTCCTCCTCCCCCTTTAGTCTAGCATTGATGATGTTACCTAGTTTGGTAATGAAATGTCTGCAAGAAAATAACTACACTCGGAGAGCGCCTCAGAGTCTTCCTCCTCCGCCGCCAGTCTAGCACTGATGATATTACCTTGTAGGGTAATTAAATGTCCGCAAGAAAAGAACCGCGCTCAGAGAACCCCAGGACACCACAATCATCCTCCTCTTCCTCCTCCCACCTCCTCTAGCACTGATGAGGTTACCCAGTTTGGTAATAAAACATCTGCCAGAAAATAACCACCCTTGGAGAACACTAAGGACCTTGCAGTCCTCCTCTTCCTCCTCCAAACCCCCACCTCTAGTCTAGCACTGATGATGTTACCTAGTTGGGTCACGAAACGTCTGCAAGAAAAACGACTCTGCTTAGAGAGCACCAAGGACCCCACAGTTGTTCCTCCTTCTCTTCTAATTCTTTTTCTTTTCATCTCTCCTCTTCCCCCCTCCCCCCAGCTCTTCTGGGTCACGTTCTGGTCACGGATTGGACTGGGGCAGCACACCGGTGCCCGTCTGAGGGGCACGGGGGAGAAGAATTCCTCCTCCCTCCTCACCCTTTTCCCTTTCTCCTCTCCCCTCCCCTCCCCGGCAGGCCTCACATGATGGGTAGCGGCGGTGGCGGGGGCGAGAAAGACCGGGACGAGAACCGGGACGCCAAGCCGCGGTCGCTGCGCTTCACCTGGAGCATGAAGACGACCAGCTCCATGGAGCCCAACGAGATGATGAAGGAGATCCGGAAGGTGCTGGATGCGAACAGTTGCCAGTGCGAGCTGCAGGAAAAGTACATGCTTCTGTGCATGCACGGCTCCCCGGGCCACGAGGCCTTCGTGCAGTGGGAGATGGAAGTCTGCAAACTGCCCCGCCTCTCGCTCAACGGCGTCCGCTTCAAGCGGATATCGGGCACTTCCATGGCCTTCAAGAACATTGCCTCCAAAATCGCCAACGAACTCAAGCTTTACAGGCCAAACCCCTCCCCGGGAGAAAAAGAGGAGGGGGCCTGCGCCTGGCCCGCACATGCGACGGAGGGGAGGTGGGAGTGTCAAGAGGAAAGACGGCCGCGGCTTCCCCAAAAGGGGGTCCCGGGTGCCGGGCCATACAGGCAAAAGGGGGCCGGAGGGGGGCAGGGTGAAAGGGGGAGAAGCCGGGGGTATTTCCCCCCACATGCCTCTCCATCTCCCCCCTTCCCACTGATGGATCTCCATGGAGACAGGGTGCGTGGGATTGTGGTTGGCAGCCACCTAGCTGGTCTCCGTGGCAACAGGAACGGGAGGGTACCCAAGAGCTGTCTGTCTGGATGAGGGAAAGCATCCCTTTTGGTCTCCGTGGCGACCGTGGTACTTTTTTCTTCCTTTTTTTTTTTTTTTTTTTTTTTTTACCCTTCTTCCTCTCTTCCCCCCTCCCTTCACCGCCCCCAGTTTCCTCCTTGTACACAAGACAGGGTTTGCCATGTTACCAAACTGCAACGGGGGGTAGTCTCCCCACCCACCCCTCGGGAATTGGGTTGTGGGGGAGAGGGTCCTTTTAGAGCGGCAGCTGGCAGAAGGCGGTCAGGGATGGTGAAGGGGTGGGGGACCCTTCGCTGGGCATGTTGGCGCAGGACGGTGTGTCCGTCTGCCAACGATGGGAGCCAGGTGCCTCCTTGCTCCCCAGCCAAGGTGTTTCTCTCACCCACCCACCCCACCCCGGCCTGGTCCCTGCAGATGACACAACCCCCCCCCAATACACACACACCGCCAACAAAAGGCCCACACTCCTCCCAAGGATCTTTTATTTTTATTTTTGGCTCTTCCTTGGCTAATTGGGGGTTGAACGGAGGGGGTGCGGTTGTTGAGATGGCACAGCAAACCTGATCCATCCCTCCTTTGTCCCCCTCCCCCCCCCTTACCATGTCCCCCCCTCCCCTTTATACAGGCATGGTGGTAGAAGGTCACTCCCTGGGCTGGTTAGCACCCTGTTTACACACACACACACACACAGCGTCCAACAACGGGGGACGCACCCCAACACCCACCTGTGCAACGGAGTCCGTTTCCTTGTCCTGAATGCTGCATCACTCCACTCCGGGGCGGGGGGCTTAGCCTTCCCTTCCCTGGCATGCCCAAACATTGGGGGAGGGAGACACACCAGAAGCTGGCTGTGGAACAGGCCTGCTTGCGGGGGCAGCACAGCCAGGGGGTTTACACACACACACACACGCATGATCCCACATTCCTTTGGGATGTTCAGGATGGGTTGAAGAGCTTTAGGCCCCGTCACAGGTACGCTGCTGCTGCTGCCCTTGGCTTTCTGGAGAGAGAAGGGGTCTGGGGGGAAATGACCCATGGCTCCTGTTCCTTCCAATCCCCCCCCCCTCCCCAATTTTTATTTCCCTTTCCAAAGCACAAGAGCAAAAAGAAGAAGAAGAAAACAAGGAAAAGGAAAGAAAAGGGAAAAAAAAGACTGGGGCCTGGGTTGCAGCCCCTTTGCCTTCTCTTTGGCTTGGCACTCTCTCTGGGGTTCTTTCGTTGTCACCTTTGCCCCCGCCCCCCTTGAGAATGTATTTTTTGGTCCTGGGGAGGGGGCTCTGCATCCCCTTCACTGACACACACACACATGTACACGCCTGGTTTGTATATAACTGTACTGATACCTCGGTTTTTGTGAGTGGTTATTTTTTTGGGGGGGTTTAATTTCTCATCACAACATTGCCTTTTTTTAAAAAAGAAAGAAGATCATGTCCTTTTGGGGAGGGGAGGTCATCTCTTCCCCTCCCCTCCTTCCCTTCTCTCTCTTTCTTTCTCTCTCTCTCTCTTTTCTCTCTCTAAGGATGCTGCCGTTTGATGTAGTTTTACAGGTTCTAGATTAAAACTTTCCAGAAAGCACCTCTCTAGCGTCAAGATTCCTATTTTTGGTTCCACGTTTGCTCCCACCCCACTTGAGGTCCCCATCCCAACTTGACCCAAGGGACAGAAGTTTGGGCAGCCCAGCCCACCCAATCCCCCCACCCCCCAGGACTTGGGGACCAGCAATCTTTCCTGGGGGGGGGGGGAAGCACACTCCTTCCTGCTCCAGCCAGAGAACCTGTCACACCTCTGGGAAGACTGGCCGGGTTTCTTATTAAAGCCAAAGAATTTTTTTTAAAAAAGAACCACACGCTCCAAGCCTGTTTTTCCAAAATGATGGGGGTGGGGGAAAGAGGATGCATCTGGGGGTTATCTCCCCCCACTTTCCAATCAAGCACCATCCCGAAAACTTGTACCAAAATATCTTTTATTGAAAATGCCACGTTGGACTCTTAAAAGGAGCCGGTCAGCGCTGAGCTGTCTTGGCGAAGGGGTAGGGGGTTGCTAGGTTCGAAGAAAGTTTTTTTTTTGAAGGGGGGGGACACGTAAACGGTCCTGTTCCTTCCTCTTAAGGCGATCGACAGCTGGCCCTGGGACGCTCGCACGCTGCTTCCAGGAGGAGAACCGATGAGTAAGTACAGAGCAGATCGGGGCTTTTTCGTCGTCCGCGTAGAAATTCCAAGTCCTCGTTCTCCGGCAATGGGGATATCGGGTTCGGAAGCAGTCGGCCTCTTCCCCCCCCTGCCCCATCCCCAAAATTGGGAGACATGCCCCCTCCCCGGCTTTTCTCCCCTCCCCCTCAACTCATCATCAAGCAGGGGGAATGTATTCAGTCCTATTCAAAAGCTACATCTTCTACTGTTTTCTCTTTAACCCGCCAAGCCCCCTGCCCCAATGCCAGCATCACCCCATCCAGGGCTGCCAGCTTTCCAAACTATGAGAGAGGGGAGGGCAGGAGTGGAAAGGCCCCTCCCCCCTCTCTTTCTCCTGCTGCCCCCTTCTTCGTCCTCTCCCCACTGCATTCAACCCACGCCCGTACCGTTCGTACTGTTCCCTGCCGAACCCCACCCACCGGGGCCGCAGCGAGGCTGGCGCAGGGGGTCCCCGCTTCAGAGGGACCCCAAGGAGGGCAGAGGGGGTGGCTCGCCCGTCCCGCTGAGCAGCGTTGGGGGGTGCTGGGCTCCCCGCTGCGCGGCCTGGCGAGACCCCGCGGGCCGGATGAGCGGAGGCGGCAGCTGGTTGACCGAAAGTCTGGGCTGCAGGAAGCGGCCTTGCTGCAGGGGGGGCGGCTGGCGGTGCAGCATGGGTGCGGTCGGCAGGGTGGGCCTCAGCAAAGGGGGAGGCTGGGAGAGTGCCACGGGGGGAGGCCGGGGGGAGGCGGGGAGGGGGGGGAAGCGCAGGAGGAGGCTGGGGCGGCTGGGTTGGAGGCGGCGGCACAGATCGCGATACAGCGGTGATCTGGACCTGGAAGGACGAAAGGAATGACGTCAGCGCCATGCCGGGTACCCCAACGGTGCCCGGCATCCCCCCGCCAAGGCCTCCCCCTCCCCCTGACCTCGTCCTCTTCCTCGCTGCTGCTCTTCTGCTCCTGGGGGGGAGAGCTGCCGCGGGCGGGGCCTGGACTCAGGCCTTCCTGCTCCGCCTCCCACTCCTGCAGCACCTCCTCCAAGTTAAACCGCCGGCGGTAGCTGACGAAGAAGGTTTTCACCTGCGCCACCGTCTTGTTGCTGATCACTTCAGCGATGGCTTGGAAGTCTTTGCCGTATTTCCGGATGGCTGCCGCAGGAAAGGGGTGGGGAGGGGGAGAAAAGCCAAGGTTGAACAGGACGCCCTGCATAGCGCCACATGGCCAGCAAGAACGGGGCTACCCCCGTCTCTTGCGTCGAAGCCGTCAGAACTCGGGACAAAGGCTCCCTGGTGCCCCCAGGGGGAAACTGCTTATTTATCCTGGGTGGTGGTGGTGGGGGGGTCTCCCACCCATTCCACATGGTGGCCCTAGAACAGGGGTCGCCAACCTTTTGGACCTCAGGGACCACCAAACTCATATAATTTTAAATCCCAGGAACCGCTTACTGGTTTTGTAGGTGTGGCCTAATTTGTGGATGTGGCTTGGTGGTCATGTGACTGGGTGGGCATGGCTTGTATGTAAATATTTATATAAATATTGATTTTTTTTATATATAAAAAAGCAACTTTTACTCAAAATCAGGCAGGTTGAGTTGCTCACAGAATCATTCAGTGATCTATCTATCTGCCATCGGCTAGCTCAGTCTGTCACATAAAATTGACTTGCCGTGAGTCTGCACTGAATAACAGAACCTTCAGTCCTAAGGGAGGTTCGGCTGTGCTTAAAAGCAGAGCCGAAGATCTAAAGACTCGCTAGAAAGCAAGAAATCCAACCGCTTCCTCCTTCCTAGCTAATCTAAATCTCCCGGCACAGCAGAACAGATGATGGTTGGAAAAAGACAAAATAGCAATTTAGCAGGCAAGTTTGCCAGGTAAGGAGTGAGTGGGCGGGGAGGCTTCCCGCTGGCCATGTGGGTGGCGCAGCCTTGTGTTCCTGCACAGCCTGGATTAATTGCTTTTGGTGGGGGGTTGCTCTGGGGTTAGATTTCTCTGCGGCCCACCCTTCTGGTGCAAGTGGGCGAAACTCACCCTGCACTGCCAGCAGCTGCTCATCGGTCGTCCAGCGGGAGTTGAACTTGATGTTAGTCTGCAAAATTTACCAGTTTGAATTGAATCTCGGGGGGGAACACCCTTTTTGACACCCCCCCCGCAGAGCACTTTGGAACCCCAAAACCAGGAAGGCACTGCCCCCTCCCCCCAAAATCCTTCAGGGGGTCCTCCTGCTGCTCTCTCCAAATATTGCCCCCAATTCAGTTACACAAATACTAGGGAATGAACTGAACTCCTACAGATTCCACATTTATTTCTGCATCCGCCTTTATGGTTTTTATAAGTAACTGAAAGCAGTGAACGTGTCTAATGCTCCTTCCTCCTCTCCCTACAACAGCCCTGCAAGGTGGATAGAATACTAGGGTATTGGCCCAAAGTCTCCCAGCCGGCTTTCATGCCTAAGGCGGGACTAGAACTCAAGTCTCCTGATTGGCTCAACATCTTCCAGTCAGTTTTCACACCTAATGCGGGACTAGAACTCACTGCCTCTTGGTGATTGGCCCAAAGTCTCCCAGTCATCTTTCACACCTAAGGCGGGAATAGAACTCACTGCCTCCTGGTGATTGGCCCAAAGTCTCCCAGTCATCTTTCACGCCTAAGGCAGGACTAGAACTCACTGCCTGCTGGTGATTGGCTCAATATCTTCCAGTCAGTTTTCACGCCTAAGGCGGGACTAGAACTCACTGCCTCCTGGTGATTGGCCCAAAGTCTCCCAGTCATCTTTCACGCCTAAGGCGGGACTAGAACTCACTGCCTGCTGGTGATTGGCTCAACATCTCCCAGTCAGTTTTCACACCTTAAGGCGGGACTAGAACTAGAGTTTCCAGGTGATTGGCTCAACGTCTCCCAGTCAAAGGCGGGACTAGAGCTCCCCCACCTAGTTCCTAGCCTGGAGCCTAGGCCTGGCTGTACCAAAATGGCTCCCTTACTCTTAAATAAATCCAAACGACGTTTCAACCTGTTGCCCTACCACCTATTTTGGGGGGCACGAGGTTGGACCTCTCTCCTGTCACCCCTGCCCTGAATGAATTGGGGCGCTCACGTCCTTCCCTCCCTGGGGCTCCCCGCATTGGCTCACCTCAGTTGGACGCAGTTTGTGTATCCCCTCGCCAAGCGCCTGCTTCATGCTGCTGTTGATCTGTTTGATGCTCTGCACCTGGCGCAGAAGGGATGGGGAGTCTGAGAACGGGGGGAGGGCGAAACACCCCACCCCCACCCCCACCCCCGCAAGCTTAAAGGATGGAAGAGGAGACCCAAAAGGAGCTGGAGATAAAACTACCACAACCTAGAACTAGGGCGACATTTCCTGACAGAACAATTAACCCGTGGAACTCCTTGCCTCCAGAAGTTGTTGTGAATGCTCCAACACTGGAAGTTTTTAAAAAGATGTTGGGATTAACCATCGTCTGAAGTGGTGCCGGGTTTTCTGCCTAGGCAGTGGGTTGGACTAGAAGACCTCCAAGGTCCCTTCCAACTCTGTGATTCCATTCCGTTCCGTTCTGTTGTATTATCTGCCTCCGATTCTATTCTATATTTTATTCTCTACTTCTTATTCTATTCTAATTTCTAATTTTATTCTATATTTTATTCTCTACTTATTCTATTCTAATTTCTAATTGTATTCTATATTTTATTCTCTACTTATTCTATTCTAATTTCTAATTGTATTCTATATTCTAATCTTTACTTATTCTGTTCTAATTCTATTCTAATTTTATTCTATATTTTATTCTCTACTTCTTATTCTATTCTAATTTCTAATTGTATTCTATATTCTAATCTTTACTTATTCTGTTCTAATTTCTAGTTCTATTCTAATTCTATTCTATATTGTATTCTCTACTTTATTCTACTTTCTAATTCTGTTCTATATTTTATTCTCTACTTCTTATTCTATTCTAATTTCTAATTCTATTCTAATTTTATTTCATTCTATTTTCCTATTTCCTATTCTATTTTCTGTTCCTATTTCTATTCTATCCCCCACTTCAAATGGAAGAAAGTCAACACTTTAAACTCGGCTTCTATTCTGCACCCCCTGTGACTTCAGCAATCCTCACCTGCCAAACACACCTTTTAAAAAATAAGGAACCCCATTCAATTTTTTAAAAAAAAATTATATAAGATTTTGGATTGGAAGTGGATACCTGGCGTTTGAGCGAAACCAGCTGGGAGTCCAGGTGGCGCAAGGTGAGCAGGGCCACGTCAGGGCTGGTGGAAAGTCCCGTGATACCTTCTTGGCTCAGATACATGCCCTTCGGGGGGCGCCGGCGAACACGGAGAGGATGATGGCGATATTGGGGCAGCTGCACCTCCTTCTTCATGGGCCCAGGTTTGCTGCTGGGGGGCTTCGGATAACTAGGCTGGAGGGGGAGAGGGGGGCAAGGGATGAAACGGGAGGCTGTGGGGAAGTCAACTTCCATGCGCTTCTTGAACAGCTCTCAAAACCAGGGTCACCCCATCTCCCATGTCGTAGGACGAGGATGCCAGGCGGAGCTTCTCTTTCCCAGAACACCTCTGGCTCTTGATCCGGTTACCGGGAGTCCTCGATTTTGCGACCCAAATTCCATGGCTTGAGTGAGACCGTTGGCGAAGCGAGTTTCGCTCCGTTTTACGACCGTTCTCACTGCAGGGGTTTGTCGTCGTTAATTGAGCAACCCCGGTTGTTAAGTGAATCTGGCTTCCCCCATCGATGATCGGGAGGTCCGCAAAAGGGAGGCACTGCGACCATCATAAAAGACGAGTCGTTTGCCACACGCCTGAATGTTGATCCAGTGACGGCGGGAGATGCTTGCGAGGCTGGTGAAAAACAGCCATTTTTCTCCCATGCCATTGTACCTTTCCGACCGCTGTTAAACGGAAGGTTATAAGTCGAGGACTTCCTGTCATTAGTACCCGGTTGGACTCCGTCTGCACGAGGGAGCCTTCCTCGTCCCTTACCTCCTTCTTGGGATCCATGGTATCGAATTCCCCTTCACTGGCCTGCCGGGGGTCTTCTAATTCATCGTTGCTGTGGGGAAGAAAATGCGGCACCTTGGAGTGGAGTCTTTCCCAGCCACCCCAGACCTACCTATCCTAGATCCTGTTTCCACCTAATCAGGGGTTTAATCCTAGTTTGTTCCCAGTTTCCAGATGCAAAGTCCCATAAAAACACATCTCTGTGGTTGGTCCGTTTCTTCATCTGTGTCTTCCCCTCTCACTCACTCACACACACACACACACACACACTTTCTCTCCCTTTCTCTTCTCACTCTTCTCACATGCTTACTCTTACTCTCTCACTTTTTCTACCCCCTCTCTCTCCCTTTCTTCTCTTTCTTTCTCTCTTCTCTCCCTCTTTCTCCTCTCTCACCCACAGACACCTTTTCTTTCTCTCCCCTTTCTCTCACATTTTTCTCACTCTCACTTTCTCTTGTTTTCACACTCTCTTCCTCTTTCTCGCTCTCTTTTTCTACCCCTCTCACACACACAATTTTTCTCTCACTTTCTCATCTCCCTCTTCTCACACACTCACTTCCACTCTTCCTTTCTCACTCTATTTCTCTACCTCTCTCTCTCATTCTCTCTCCCTCACTCTGTTTCTCCTCTCTCACACACACTTTTTCTCTTTTTCTCCCTTTCTCCCTCTCTCACACACACTTTCTCTTTTCTCCCTTTCTCCCTCTCTCACACATTTCTCTTTTTCTCCCCTTTCTCCCTCTCTCACACACACTTTTTCTTTTTCTCTCTCTCTCTCTCACACACACACACACACAGCCCTGAAGAGCTACAGGAGACCATATTTTGGGGGGGGGGTGACATAACCACCTACCAAGCTCTCCCGATCGCCCCAAAACGAGCACATTCCTTCCTTATGCCCCGTGGCAGACAGATCCCTTTAGTGGATTACCTGTCGTCCTTTTCTTTCCTACTGAGCAATTTGCGGGCTTGGCGATCCATCACGCTTGTCCGACTTCTGGTCTTCTTCCAAGAGTAGTAATATTTCACCAGGCTGGGAATTAACTTGTCAGGAAGCTACACAAGATGGATGGATGGAGAGAGAGAGAGACAGACAGAAAAGTTGGTGCCTCAGTTGTTATAAGGTGATGATCACCCGGTCAGGCTTCTCCTGAGAGGGTTTATGGTCAAGAAATCCAGCCTCTAAGAAGCTTTTGTGTAATGATCCACCCTCAGTGTAAGGTCTGATGGGATCCACACTGTGGCCAACCTTGTGGGTTTGGCTTCACAGACAATGCAATTGAAGCTATTTCAGTTGCCAAGCGTCTGAATTTTGATCACATGACCACGGGGAGGCTGCAATGGTCATTAAGTGTGAAAAATGGTCATAAGTCCCTTTTTTCAGTGCCGTTGTAACTTCAAATAAGTCAAGGACTACCTGCAACTGAAAACATCTCATTCATTCATCCATTTTCACTTTTTTTTCCTTTTTTCTTAGATTCAAGTTATATCAATCAACTTCATTGGCTATTATGTCAAGTTATGTCAATCAACTTCATTGGTTATCAATGTCAAGTTATGTCAATCAACTTCATCATTGGCTATCGTTATGTCAAGTAATGCCAATCAACTTCATTGGCTATTATGTCAAGTTATGTTAATCAACTTCATTGGCTATAGTTATATCAAGTTATGTCAATCAACTTCATTGGCTATCATGTCAATCAACTTCATTCGTTATGTCAAGTTATGTTAATCAACTTCATTGGCTATAGTTATGTCAACTAGCTTCATTGGCTATAGTTATATCAAATTATGTCAATCAACTTCATTGGCTATAGTTATGTCAATCAACTTCATTGGCTATTGTTATGTCAAGTTATGTCAATCAACTTTATTGGCTATTATGTCAAGTTATGTTAATCAACTTCATTGGCTATAGTTATGTCAACCAGCTTCATTGGCTATAGTTATATGAAGTTATGTCAATCAACTTCATTGGCTATCATGTCAATCAGCTTCATTCGTTATGTGAAGCTATGTCAATCAACTTCATTGGCTATAGTTATGTCAATCAACTTCATCAGTTATAGTTATGTCAATCAACTTCATTGGCTATAGTTATACCAAGTTATGTCAATAACTTCATTGGCTATCATGTCAATCAACTTCATTGGCTATCATGTCAAGTTATGTCAATCAACTTCATTGGCTATCGTTAAGTTATGTCAATCAACTTCATTGGCTATCATGTCAATCAACTTCATTGGCTATCATGTCAAGTTATGTCAATCAATTTCATCAGCTATAGTTATGTCAATCAACTTCATTGGCTATCATGTCAAGTTATGTCAATCAATTTCATCAGCTATAGTTATGTCAATCAACTTCATTGGCTATCGTTAAGTCAAGTTATGTCAATCAACTTCATTGGCTATAATGTCAATCAACTTCATTGGCTATCGTTACATCAAGTTATGTCAATCAACTTCATTGGCTATCATGTCAAGTTATGTCAATCAACTTCATTGGCTATAGTTATGTCAATCAATTTCATCAGCTATAGTTATGTCAATCAACTTCATCAGCTATAGTTATGTCAATCAACTTCATTGGCTATCATGTCAATCAATTTCATCAGCTATAGTTATGTCAATCAACTTCATTGGCTATCGTTACGTCAAGTTATGTCAGTCAATTTCACTGGCTGTCAGATAAGAAAGAAAAGAGTAACATGGTTTGAACCCGTCTCACCACAGCAGTGCCGTAACCACTGGGTGAGGCCGAATGGGGCATTTATTTACCATCTGCTGGATGCGAGCAAAACTTTTGCCGTGGAAGCTGAAGGCTTGTTCGAAGAGGACTTTGTCCTCCACCGTCCATTCATCGGGGAACGGCGTGAAGTTGGCTAAATCGGCCAGCGACTTCTCAACGTCGTGTTTATGCCACAGGAGCATTCCCAAAGCCTGTTTTTGGGAAGGGGGAAAGAAAAAAGAGATTGAGACCGCGGACGTGGGAGGGGAAAAAAAAACCTGTTTCTCCCCAGCCTGAAGAGGTGGGAGTCCCTTTAAAATAAGTTTCTAGTTCCTGTGGGAAAGCTGAACTTGACTAGGATGGGAAGTTTGGCTGGGCCTTTAATGCTATTTCTTTGTTTACCTGTTCGATGTTGTAGCCATGCTTTTCCTTGGCCATGGCGATGTATTTGTCCACTAGGGGGAGTAAGAGAGAAAATTCAGGCTCTGGAAAGGGGGCGGAGCAATAAATCAATAAGACAAGTAGTCCTTGATTTACGATGGTTCGTTTAGTGTCCGTCTGACGTTACAAGAGGACGGGGAAAAAAGTTGACTTTTTTCAGTGCCCTTGTCAAGGGACCCGGGTTTTTGGCAACGTAGCTGATTCTGTAATCTGCTCAGAGGGGGCACTAAAATTATTTTAAAGTAGTATACAGGTGGTCCTTGACTTACGACTGCTCATTTAGTGGCCATTCAAAGTTATGACGTCGCTGGAAAAAATGACTTATGACCGTTTTTCGACAGTGACGAACTTTGCAGCCATCCCCACGATTGTGCGATTAAAATTCAGACTTGTGGCAAGGAAGGCTCGCAAAATGGGGCCACGCTCGCTTAACAACATAAAATCTGGGGCTCAATCACGGTCGTTAAGTCGAGGACTACCTGCGTAAGTCTTACTGCTATCGTCCGAAGGTCGTAAAAGGGAATCACGTAACCCCGGGGGAACACCGTCAGAAATACGAGCCGGTCTGCATTTTCATCACCTGACCACGGGGAATGCTGCCACGGTGGTAAGTGTGAAAAACGGTCTGAAGTCACGTTTTTCAGTGCCGTTGTAACTTTGGGCGGTCGCTCAGTGAACCGTCGTAAGTCGAGGGCTTCCCGTATTGGACACCGCCTTCGTTTCCAATCTCACAACAACGCTGGGAAAAGGTTTCAGCTGCAGCCCTTTGCTGCTCCTCCGCCATCCTTTCAGGGGGTGCCGCTCCCAAGTAACCCCTCGGGACCCCCGAACCCCAACCCTGATGCCCCCCCAGCCCCCCCACTTCAGCAAAGGCCGAACTGCCTCCTGCTGCCAATTCACGCCCCCCTCCCCGCCACAGCTTCCTATACCAGCCAGATTAAAAAACCTGGGAGCGCATGAACGGCATAACAATTGCTTCTGGAGGGAGGGAGGACTGCCAATCAAAGGCTGTGCTACCAGCTGAGGGTGGAATAGATGGAATCCCACCCACCCACCCACGCCCCCTCCTAGAAAACCCAGGGCAGGGTTGCTTCTGGAGGTGAGGAGGGGGCTCCAAGCAGTAGGGAAGGAGAGAGAGAGGAGGGAGAGAAACTGTCAATTCATGCGGAGATCAAAATAGCTTGGAGGAAGAAGGCTCTGGTGATGGGGGGGTGCATTGGGGGGATGGTGGGGTGGGGGGCATTGGGGTGGGGGGTCACAATAAGGCAGAGGCCATTGATTTGAGGGTCCCTTCCTGCTCTTTTCCCCAGGGAGGGGGCTTCGCACTCACATTTGGCGTCAGAAACACAGTGGTTGGGGGACCAAACCAGCATCCCTTTCAGCTCCTTATTGCTGTACCGAGCTGGACTCTCTGGGTAGACAAAAGAGGAGAGGGGCCATTAAGGGACGGGGACACACACACACACACACACACACACACACACACAGACAGGCCAAATCCCTCTCCCCACCCCCAAAGGAGGGGGAGAGGAGAATGGACGGGGGAGGAGGGGGGGTCAAGAAGCCTGCCCCGTCCTGTCCTTCCCTGCACCGTAAGCGGATATCCTCATTCATGCTTGCTGCTTTGGTCTTTATTTATTTATTTTTATTATTATTATTATTATTATTATTATTATTATTATTATTATTATTATTATTATTGTTATCATTATCGTTATTATCGTTATTATTATAGTTATCATTGTTATTGTTATTATTATTATTATTGTTATTATCATTATTATTATTATAGTTATTATCATTATTGTTATGTTATATTATCATTATCATTATTATTATTATTATTATTATTATTATTCAGAGGTTAATTTATAAAGATTATAAAATTATAAAGAGGTTAATTTAAGGGAGGGGGGAAGGCAGGACTGCAAGGATGGAAAGGAGACCACAGGCAGGACGTTTATTTTTTATTTTTTTTTCCGGAGAGAGGGATGCCTTTTGAGAGTGGGGGGGAGGGGAAAACTGCCAGGAAAGGTGGCCAAGGGGCAAGCGGAGAGAGGTCACACACACACCCCACACACACACCTCACCCAATTCACCCCAATCCCCCCCCTTTTTTTTCTGGCCTGCTCCTCCTAGAAGGATTATATGTATTTACTTTAGCACAGGTCACTTGCAATCTGGGATGCAAAAATTTAGTTTAAATAAAGAGGGAAGCGGGGGTGGGGGGGGGGAAGCAAGCTTTCCCATTTGCCTGCAGCCCGGCAAAAGTGTGTGTGTGTGTGTGGGAGTGGGGTTGTTCCTTCCCTGCCCTCCCTCCCCCTCCCCCTTCCCCCCCTCCTTTTTTTACCTGGCTTGCACTCTGGAATGGCTGCCTGGTAATCTGCTCCCACACGGATCATGCTATCTGCAAAGGGACAAGAGAGGGCAAAACAACAACAACAACAACAAGAAGAAAAATAACTCTCAAGTTAACAGGGGGGAGGGGAGGAGGCAAAAAGGGGAGGGGGGGACACACACACACAACTGGCTTCCTGAGGGTGCGGGAGTTGCCACAAGCAGGAGAGCCAAGCAACCTGCCCCCAGATGCCCAGAAGTTGGGCTTGCTTGCCTTCCCCCCACCCCATTTGGATCCAACATCTTCTGGGGGGGCAGGAAAAAACTTGGGCCAAAAGAGGGGAGGGGGCGGATTTGCAGATGTGTTAAAACAATGGCAACCCCCTCCCCCATGCCAAAAGCCCTCACCTGAATGGCCCCCCCTTTCCCCTTTCTATTTTTTGCTTCCTTGGCCTGCTGATGGGAGCTGGGAGGTGGCTTGAGCAGAGACCACTTGGGGGCCCAAGGGAGCCTTCTCTCCCCCCAATATTCCCTCCCCCACTAACCAGCGCTCTGATCCTCTCCAAAGTGAAGCCAGAGGAGAGTTGGGGAAGAGCCCCTGAGGCTGGAGCCCCCCCCAACTCCTGGTCCTTGCCTGCTGTCTTAGCATCCAGGTCACGTGTCCCTGAATCACAGACCTTTGGGGGCTGGAGAATCAAGGCCCACTTGGGGCGCCCCCCACACACACACCAGAAAACAATAAGAGAATAACTGAGAAACCTGCCAAGGCAGCCTCTGCAATGAAAGTTTGAGCCCCCCTGTCTATTCCTGCCTCCCCCAGCAGCTTCTGTCCTTTTGATTGGGTTTTCTTTCCTTCCTTCCTTCCCTTTTCCTCCCCTTTGTTACTCCTTCCTCCCTTTTCTTTTCTGTCCCCTCCCCTTCATTCCTCCCTCTCCCTCCTTCCTCCCCTCTCCTTCTGTCCCTTCCCTCCCCTTTGTTACACTTGCCTTACTGCCCAGCCGCCTTTCTTCCTTCCCTTCCCTCTCCCTCCCACCCTCCCTTTCCTTCCCCTTCATTACTCCTCCATCATCTCCTTCCTTCCTCTTCCTTCTCTTTCCCTCCCCTTCATTACTCCATCTCCTTCCTTCCTTTCTCTTCCTGCTTTCCTCCCCCTTCATTACTCCCTCTCCCTCCCTCCTTCCTTCCTCTTCCTTCCCTTCCTTCTCTTTCCCTCCCCTTCATTATTTCATCTCCTTCCTTCCTTCTCTTTCCTTCCCCTTCATTACTCCATCTCCCTCCTTCCTTCCTTCTCTTTCCCTCCCCTTCATTACTCCATCTCCCTCCTTCCTTCTTTCTCTTTCCTTCCCCTTCATTACTCCATCTCCCTTCTTCCTTCCTTTCTCTTCCTTCTTCCTTTCCCCTTCATTACTCCATCTCCTTCTTCCTTCCTTTCTCTTCCTTCTTCCTTTCCCTTCATTACTCCCTCTCCTTCCTTCCCCTTCATTACTCCTCCATCATCTCCTTCCTTCCTCTTCCTTCTCTTTCCCTCCCCTTCATTACTCACTCCTTCCTTCCTTTCTCTTCCTTCTTTCTTTCCTCCCCTTCATTACTCCCTCTCCCTCCTTCCTTCCTTCCTCTTCCTTCCCTTCCTTCTCTTTCCCTCCCCTTCATTATTTCATCTCCTTCCTTCCTTCTCTTTCCTTCCCCTTCATTACTCCATCTCCCTCCTTCCTTCTTTCTCTTTCCTTCCCCTTCATTACTCCATCTCCCTTCCTCCCTCCCTCCCTCCCTTGATATCCTCAAACAGCTGCTAAGCAGCAGCAAGATCTGGAAACATTTAGCCAATGACATGCCAAGGAGCTCCCAAGCTTTCCCTTCCTGGCACAAGGTCCCAGGAACACGTGTGTTTTTTTTTGAGAGGGGGGGGCAGCTGGGAAGGACCTCAGAATTGGGGTAACTTCCACCCTCCAGCCTCTCTTCCCCCCCCCCCAGGATGGGATGGGAGAGGTGGCAGTGGGCCATTTCAACTCCCAAACACCTTGTGGCTTCTGGGGGGGGGGGGCCTCGTGCAACCTCTGTTCCTCTCCCCCCCTCCTCCTCCTCCACAGAGACACACACACACAGAGAGACACAATACCTCCTGCATTTCCTGGGGGGAAACCCAGGTAGCTTTGGCCCTTAGTGGGCCTTTCCAGGGAGGTGGGGATGACTTGGCAGAGGCAGATGGCATCTGAAACAGCCCCGAGCTGTCCTTCCCTGCCCCTCCACCAAGGAAGTAATCATTGGGGGAGGGTGGGGGAGGGCTGGAATTAGCAAAGCTGGCCCAGAAGCCCCCAAAGGGGGCCGGGTCTGCTAGCTGACCAAGGTGGGAAGGAGGTTTGGTCCCCCCCAGGAAAACACGGACCCAGCAGCAGCCTTGCAAGCACGCTTCTTCCCTACCCCCAATCCGAGAAGCGTGGCTGCGTGAGGAATAGACCCCCCCCTCCCCAGCCCCAGGCATGGGGAGGCTCCTTCCACATCCCCTCCCCTAGAGATGCTAAACAAAGCCGGCGGAGGGGGCGGGCGGTGCAGGAAGCACCACCCCCGCCATGCTTAAAGGGTAGCAAGAGCTAAGGGGTGGCTGGGGGGTAAACCCAATGGAGCGCTCTCAAAGCCAACTTCCCCATTTTAGGCTTGGGGGAGGAGGAGGGGGCGGGAAAGCGGCCCGAAGCATCCTTTCTCCTCCTCGCCCCCACTGGCGGACCTGGGGGGGGGAAGGCGGGCAAGGAGATCGCCCAAAAGGTACCCCCGACGGCGGGAGGAGGGGGCAGTGCATTGTCTCACCCCGGGAGCGGGGGGAGGGCTGCAAGGCTCCCCACCCCCGCGACCCAGACCTCTGGCCTCCCCTTCTCCACCACCCCCGCCGCATAAACTCCAAGTCCCGCGCTGCCCACCCCTTTCGCCCACCGCCTCATTGTTATTGTTGGGCTGGCAAGTTGCGGGCCAGCCAACGGCGGAGGGGGGAGGGGGTTCCAGATCAGCCCCCTTCCCCCCCCACACACTCGTCGTGTCCCCCGGATTCCCCCCACCCACCCCACCCCAGCAGGGCGAAGGCAGATGGGGAGAGCGCAAAGCAGGGCGGCGAGGTCCGAGGCAGCCCTACGCCCCCCTTTGCCCCCATTGGGGTCCTCACCCAGGGGGCTGTGGGCCCCAGGTGAGGACCCCGATCCTCCTCCTCCTTCCCCGACGCCCCCCTCCCCAGCCCTCGGCTCACCGTGCGAGTGCTCCTCCTCGCTGCTTTCGTCCTCGGAGTTGGGGTGGGTGCCGTTGGTCGCCGACTTGGCCCGGCTCCGGGAGAGGATCCCGATTTTTCCATGACGGAAGGCATCGCTCGCCCCGGCCTCTCGGGGGAAGACGGAGCCGGGGTGCCCCGCCGCCGCCGCCGCCGCCCCCTCCTCCCACCGGCTGCCCCGACTTCCCAAATTCAGAGCCGCCCGAGAACCAGCATCGCTCGGCGGAGGCAGGGAGGGAGGGAGGCAGGCAGGCAAAGGGGCGAAGTTGGGCGGGCCGGGAGGACTCCCCGACCCAGAAGCCCCGGCCGGCCGGCTGGAGGGCTGGCTGGCTGGCCGGGTGGGTGGGTTGCGCCGAGGCTTCGGCTTCTCCTCCTCCTCCTCTTCCTCGCCGCGCGCTCCGCTTCCCCTCCCTCCTTCTCGCGTGGGATTCCCACCCACCCGCCGCCGCTGCTGCTGCTGCTGCCTTGCAAAGTTACGTTAAACTTCCCGGACCGGGCGCAGGCGGAGCGAGAAGGGGCGGCGGGGGGAAGCCTCAGGGGGCGCCGAGTCCCGGGATGGGGGGAGTGGAGACCGAGGGGAGAGGAGGAGGAGGAAGAGGAGGAGGAGGAGGGGTGGGCAGGGGGCGTCGCCGAGAAGGACCCCGGATGCTCTCCCTAAAAACACGGGGAAAACAGAAGGGGGGATTTTTTTAAAAAAGAAAAGAAGACAAGAGAGAGCTGAAAAAACGGGGGAGGGGCTTTTCTTTGCCCCCTGGAAGCCCTCCCCTCGAGCCCTTAAAACAGCCTGTGCGCGCCCCCCTTCTTTGGGGAGATGCAGCAACTTGTGCAAAGGGGAGGTTGCAACTCGGAGTTGCAAAGGGGAGAAAGGCGAGTTCTGCCCCCCGCCCCCACCCCCGTTCCGAGGCGGGCGGGGCCCTTGAAGCGCAAAATAAAAATAAAAATAAAATAAAGTTGCGGACGAGGGCTCCTTGCGAGCGCTGTCCCCTTCTTCTCCTTCCTCCTCTTCCTCCTCCTCCTCCTCCCGCCGCCGCCACCAGCTCCCTTCCCCTCCCGCTCACACAATGAGTCGCAGCCCGGCGCTTTCCCTCCTCCTCCTCCTCCTCCCCCCCCCAGCCGTCCCCCCGTCCGCCCCGCTCTGCCTCTCCGGCTGCTGGTTGGGAGAAAGTAGATCCAGTCCCCCGCCTGCCTTCGCACCTCCTCCTCCTCCTCCTCCTCCTCCCCCAGACCCTTCCGCCGCCCGCCTGCCTGCACATCTGGCCAGAGGCGCGCGGAGGCGACGGGGGAGGACGGCGCGCGCGTCGGCGCGGGAGGGTGAGAGGGAGAGAGGAGGGAGGGAGGGAGAGAAAGGGGAGGGGGGAGGAAAAGGGAAGGGGAGGAGAGAGAGCGCTCAGATATGCGCGGCTGGGCAGCCAGCCAGCCAGCCAGAGTGCGGGGGGGGGCGCCCCATGGCAGGTCAAGCCGAGGGACCCCACCTCTGGCCAGACCGCCTCTCCCCCCTCCCGTCCCCCGGGGTGTGTATGCAGGGCAGCCCCTTTGCAGCGGGGAGGGGGCGAGCGAAGCTGGGTCCCTTTCCCCGGGCACGTGGGAGTCGCGCTCCGGTCCTTTCCAGCCGTATCCCCCTCCCGCCCCCTTTTTGGGGTGGGAGGGGGTCGACAAATAGACAAAAAGCTGGCCCATCCTCCCCTTCTTCCCCATTGCGGGACCCCTCGCGCTTTGCCGACCCTTAGGGGCAGGGGGTCCTCCCCTCTCTTGATTCCCCTCCCTCCCTCCCCAAAGAATCCAAGCCTCCCACCCCGCAGCCCCCACCCGATCCTGCCTGAGCATCATTCCCCACCCCCCCCCCCCGTTTTAAGAAGCCCCCTTCCCGTCTGGCTGTGGGGCGAGGGGGTGATTTCCCCCTCCCCTGCATGAAATGGCCCGGTGGATGGAGAGGGAGGGGTGGGTTTCTGGAGCGACTGGTCACCACCGCGTCCCTTCCCCTCCCTTGTGCCATCTCAATGGCAATGGAGGGATGGCTGAACCAGCCTCTCCCTTTTGTGTTTTTTTTTTGGGGGGGGGGTCTCAGAGGCTTGAAATGCTGCCCTCCAGCAAAGTTTCCAAAAATTATAGGGTGAAGGCCGTTCTTTTTTTTTCTTTTTGGGAGGAGTTTGCAAAGGGGAAGGAAAAAGGCTAGGGTGAAATTTGGGGGAGAGTGTATTTCCAGAGTATATTCATCGGGTGTGTAAAAAATTTGAGGGGGGGGGGGAGGAATTATTTAGGAACAGTTCACACGTTTGCAGAGTTCTCGGGATATTTTTAACCGGGTTCGCTGAAGATGGCGCATTCACACATTCACCCTAGGCTTGGGAGGTGGTTTAATCTTGGGTTTGCGTTTTGAGCGTGGCTAAGCGTGTCACGAGAACTTCGTGAACCTCGAAACCAGGCGTTCTCTCGTGCCTCCTTAGCCTGCCTCGACCCAGACTTGCTCTGATTAAAAAAAAAAAAAAATTACTTCTGCATCCCTCTGGGTATTAAATTTGGGGTATTCTTAGACAGCAATCTCTCTCCTTTGATTCCCCCAAGAAGTAAACAGAGATCCTAAGCCAGGAATATCTAGGACAGCAGCTGGTTTAACGGCCTAGGGCAGTTTTTTAAAAACTTTTAAAATGGGTGAACTTTCATTTCCAGAATTCTGGGAGTTAAAAAAAATCCACCCATCTTAAAGCACACTGGCTGGGGAATTCTGGGAGTTGAAGTCCACCCCTCCTAAAGCAAGCTGGCTGGGGGAATAAAGCTGGAAGGGACCTTGGAGGTCCTCTAGTCCAGCCCCCTGCTCAAGCCTATGCCCATTTCAGATTTTCTTTCCTTGATTGGTTTCCATCCGTTGCTTCTTGTCCTGCCTTCTGATGCTTTGGCGAATAGGTGAACCCCCTGTTCTTTGGGGCAGCCCCTCAAGTATTGGACCACGGCTATCATGTCACCCCCAGTCCTTCTTTTCATTAAACTGGCCATACCTAGTTCCTCCAACCCTTCTCCGTAAACTTCTTCCAGCATTAAACCATCATTCTGCTTTTTTTTTGCTCAAAACCTCATTCGAAACTTCAGTGGAAGTTCCCATAATCTGCCATCACTGTCTCCTTCAGTTTGCTTTGGTCTGTTTTTCCTTCCTCCTCTTTTTTTGGGTGTGTGTGTGTGTGTGTGTGGTGGGGGTCTTATTTAGAAGGTGTCTGGTTCCGTTTCACAAAATACGACCCTTAGGATACTTCCGCTCGGTGAAGTTGCAACAGCCCTGAAAAAAAGTGGCTGATTTCCGTTTTTCACACTTGCGTGGATCATGGGATCATGGTAGCTCCTATTTATGATGGTCGTAGCGTCCCGGGTGAGGGTGGGGTGTCATATGATCCCCTTTTGCGACCTCCTATGTCCATGACGGAAGCCAGATTGCCTTAAAAACAACCTTGTGACTCATTTAACAGCTGCAGAGACCCCCTTCGGTGTGGCAAGAAAGCTGGTAAAAATGGGACAAAAATTGACTTAATTTAACACCTGTAATCCCCTCTCCGATGGGGCTGCTGTGCTTTTCTCTCCATCCAAACCCGAAAACAGGGTGCAAATTTTATTTTCCTCCCCCCTTCCCCTTTGCACGGCCCCTGCCCTCAATTTGAGGGAGAATGCCCCAGTGAGAAGAAAGGGAACAATAGCTGCAGAAGCGAAGGAGAGGAAAGTGGGGGGGGGGAGGAAGGAAAATCCTGCCCCTTCCCCCATGTTTTGGAAAAGCACTTTGATGTCAAAGCATGGGGGGCTGTGAAATTGGGGAAGGGGCTACATCTGGGGTCTTGGAGGAGAATTTTGATTGTTTCCTGGTCGATTAGCTGGATTCCTCAATTTGCATGCAAAGATTGGAGGGGGTTTTTTTTTGGTTATCTTGGGGAAGAGGCGAAGAGAAAGGGGTTTGCCCCCCAGATGGGAGGGTCTCTTCAGGGCTTTCATTTTTCCACAGAGAAGGGGGCAACCACATGCCCTGGGGGTGGGGGGAGGGGAGAAGAGGACAAATCTAGCCCAATTTGTCCACGGTAGCATGGACTACAGGTAGCCCTCAGCTTACAATGGAACCCCCAAATTTCTAAGCAAGACCTTTCGCGGAAGTAAGCTTGGCTCCATTTGACGGCCTGCCTTTGCCCACGGTTGCAAAGTGAGAACCGCTGCCCGTCGTTAAAACGAGTAACACGTCTGTTAAGTGAATTCCAGCTTCCCCCGTTGACTGTCACAAAAGGGGATGGCGTGTCACGCCATGCAACCGTCATCAATGCGAGTCTGTTGCCAAGCGTCCGAATTTTTATCACGAGGCTGCACCGGTCGTTAAGTGTAAAACATGGTCATCAGTCCCTTTTTTTTTTTTTTTTTTGCGTCGAGCGGATGCTAAATGAACCGTTGTAAGTTGAGGATTGCCTTTAGTTCGCTGTGGCTGGAGCCTTTTTCTGGAACAAAGGAAATACTTTCTCCTTTTAGAATGGTGGATCGACAAATCTTAACCTTTCTGGCATTGCTACATACAGATTGGAGGGGGAAGAGGGGTGGGAATTCTCCCCCAACAGAGGAAAATGTCTCCCCTCCCTCCCCCAAACCCACCTGGGGTTCTTTTCGCTTGCTATCTGCCCCCACACACACACCCCTTTGACGGTGCTCCCCTTAAACGGCTTTGCCTGACAAGGGGAAGGTGGGTTTGAGTTATATCCAGCATCCCCTGACGGTGAATCTGGCATGCTGGACACGTCAGGGGTTGTGCCAGGAGCCTCCACCATAAGCGTGGCGATACGGAGATCTCTTGTGCCACGGCCAAATGAACACCCTGCTTTTCTTTTTCCCTCCCACCTTATTTTGCAAAGAGAGCCAGTTGGTCCAAGAGAACAGAAGAAGAGCAGGAAGAAGCAAGATCTGGCTGGGAAGGACTGGAGAGCCCATGTTATGGAGGAAGGAAAGGAGGGAGGGAGGGAGGGAAGGAAGGAAGGAAGGAAGGAAGGAAGGAAGGAAGGAAGGAAGGAAAAATAGCAGAATAACAGAGTTGGAAGGGACCTTGGAGGTCTTCTAGTCCAACCCCCTGCTCAAATAAGAGAGACCCTATACCATTCTGGATAAATGGCTACCCAATCTCTTCTTGGAAGCCTCCAGGGATGAAGCTCCCACAACTTCTGAAGGCAACTTCTGTTCCATGGGTTAATTGTTCTCACTGTCAGAAAATTCCTCCTTATTTCTAGGTTGAATCTCTCCTTGTTCAGTTTCCATCCATTGTTCCTTTTCTGGCCTTCGGGTGCTTTGGAAAACAGCTTGACCCCTTCCTCCTCTCTGGGGCAGCCCCTCAAATACTGGAAGACTGCCATCCTGTCTCCCCTGGTCCTTCTCTTCCCTAAACTAGCCAAACCCAGTTCCTGCAACTGTTCTTCATATGTTTTAGTCTCCAGGCCTTTAATCATCTTGGTGGTTCTTCTCTGCACTTTTTCCAGAGTCTCAACACCTTTTTTATAGTGCAGTAACCGAAACTGGATGCCATATTCCAGGTGTGAGTGAGACTAATTGGTTCTTGAGGTCTGAGATGGCTGGACTTCCCGCCCCACCAAATATATATATCTCTCTCTCACCAATGGAACACAATACCTAGAACGAATTCCAGATTAACGACGCTGAAAAGCAAGTCAAAAACACACATTTTATTTTTGGGTCTCAGCCCGGCTTAGTATTTTAGCAAGGGCCCCCATCTTTCCTCGCATGTTGTTTGAAAGACCAAAGCCGGTTCTCGGCTCGAGAATTTAAGAAAACAAGGTGTCCCGGATTTCGACAACCTCAGGGAAAGAAGGAAGCGTACCTGCCACCCAAAATGTGTAAAAAATAAAAAAAAAATAGGGTGAGATTGGAGGACTGAAAGTCTGCTTCAGGATATCTATATATATTTTAATTCTCTCCTCCTGAGATTAGGAGAACGACTTGCTAACTCAGCCCCTAACAAAGGCCGGGGAAAGAAAGCCCGCTCTACACACACACCCCCCAGCCTCATTTCCCCAGATCCTCCCCCTCTAAATCAGGGCTATCTCCTCCGTCCAGCGCCCGAACTAGCCTGCTTGTCTTTTCCCTTCCCCTTCAACCTTCATTTTCCTTCCCTGCTTTTCCTAACCCTCTTCCTCCCACCCCTTGTATTTGCCCTCCCACTGGAGCAAGAGAAAGCAATTGCATTGTCTAAATAGACACCTGCTCACTTGCCTCTCTCCTTCTGTGTGTACAATACCCCACCACCCTCTCTCTCTCTCTCTCTCTCTCCCCCTTTCTCTGTCTCTCTCTGTGTCTTTCTTTTCTCTCTCTTTCTCTCTCTCTCTTTCTCCTTATCTCCCGTTTCTCTGTCTTTTCTCTCTCCCCCTTCTCTCTCTCTCTCTCTTTCCTTCCCCCCCTCTCTCTCTCTCTCTTCTTTTCTCTCTCTTTCTCCCCACCCCCTCTCTCTCTCACACACACACACCCCATAGCAACAGGCCTGGGAGTGTAGCTGCTGCTGGAGAAAAGAGCTTCAAATAAGAGCCCCTGGCTTGGTGGTGCTGTTTGCAAGAGGAAGCCAACTGGGTTTGCCGTGCGACTGAAGCAGGAGGCTAAACCCTTGCAAAGGAAGGTTGCTGTTAGAAAATCAGAATCTCTCTCTCTCTCTTTCTCTCTCTCTCACACACACACACACACACTCTTCCTTGCTGAAATCCTGCTTGCCCTCCAGTTTTTATACCACCTTTCGAGTTCTCTCCAAACTAGCCAGCCTGGGGAGCGAGTTGAGTCCAATCATGGACCAGGGGCCCTGCTTGCGGAAACCCCCAGCCAAAATATGTGGGTGTTTTCCTCCTGGGAAGAGGAGAAGTGCGGGGGAGAGGGAGGCGAAGGTTGGGGGGGTGAGGTCTGGCTTTGGAGAGGTCAGTTTGCTGGAGAAGGACGGCCTTCCTACATTCAGGAGGAGTGTGGGTGTGGGTCGCACTCGGGACAGCGGGGCGTTTTAAAGCAGAGGCCTCCAAACTTGGTCAACTTTAAGACTTGTGGACTTCAACTCCCAGAATTCGCCAGCCAGCCAGCCACCACTCCCCACTCTGTCTCTCTCTCTCTCTCTCTCCCTCTTCACTTTCTTAGCCTCTCTTTCTTCCAACTCTTTTTCCTGGAGGACCATGCACAGAAGGGCTACCCGCTATGCTGGCTGGAGAATTCTGGGAGTTGAAGTCTACAAGCCTTAAAAGTTGGCCAAGGTTGGAGGCCTCTGCTTTAAAGCCTGCTTAAACGTTGCAAATCGAACCTACCGTTGCAACGGCGCTGAAAAAAATATCTTTCCCCCCCCACACACACTTACCGCCCATCCCCATGGTTACGGGATCAACATTCCGGCCCCTTAGCAACCTGGTTTCATATTTATGACCGTGGCTGTATCCCGGGTGGGGGGGATGTGTCATGTGATTCCCCTTTTGCGACCTTCTGATTAACAAAAATCCATGGGCAGACCCAATTCACTTAACAACCGGGTGACTTAACTTATCAGCCGCAGTGATTCGCTTAACAACGGTGGCAAGGCAGGTCATAAAATGCAGCAAAATTCACTTTTAACAAAGGTCTCACTTCACGATGGAAATGTTGGGCTCCATTGTGGTTGTAAGTGCAAGGACTACCTGTACGAGTCTCACTGCTATGGTCAGAAGGTTGCAAAAGGGAGTCGCAGAACACTGCAAACCGTCATAAATATGAGTCCCATTACAAGCACCTGAATTTTGATCACAGGATCCCTGGGGATGCTGTTCACTTCAAAGCCGCCCCCCCTCCCACCCCCCGTGCTTAGCAATATTGGCTGCCATTGTAGTCGTAAGTCGAGGGATACCCGTACCTTGCCACGGCCACGCTGAGTTCCGTTGACTGCAGAGACGTGGAACAGGGCTGTGAGTTCAGCTCACCGAGCAAAGTGCTGAGAAAGTCGCGTTGTGTTCTGACCCAGGCTTAATGAAACACAAACTGAAAGCAAACCTCTTTTAATGCAACGCTGGGAATTACTTGAATTCCCAGCCAGATCTAATTATAAACAGGGCTGTAGAATGCTGCCAAAAACAGATTAATTGCCAATGAATGATAGCATAAGCCAACCAAAGTCCCATAAAAAAAACCAACCAGAGTTCACAGCGCTTCAAGAAGGACTCGGAATCTAATTGAACTGCTTTGCTTCCTGCAAAGCGTTCGTCATTGAGGTCTGACTTTTATCCCTTGTGGGAGAGGCAATCACCTCCCAGCCTTACTCCCAAGTTGGCCATTTTGTTTTAGCTGCTCTTGCCTTCTGGCAGCTCTGCTCATGCACACACTGGGAACAGGCTCCCCTTGTTCCTCTGCCTCGCTGCTGCCAGACTCCAGTGGCTCCAGAGTCAGCACACCACTCCCAGATGATCCTGGCCCCAACTCTGCATCAGATGCAGGACCCTCGTTCGAGTCCTCTCCAGACCCCCTGACTGGTCCCCTTTCTTCCTCACTGTCTGACTTTGCCGCCGGCGAACCAGAACCTGTTGGTGCAGCCAGCCAGGCCACGAAAGCAAGACACGCTTCTGCCAGTGTGATAAAGGAACGCCTGTGTTGTGTATGTGTGCCTCCCTTGCACTCTGCGCATGCCTTCGCTCTCGCTCCCTTTCTGGAACGCTCATGTGCAAGCACGAACGCCAATTCCATTCTCCTCCGACGCTGAGGATTTTCCCCCCAAGCCCACTATAATCAAAGCGCCTAAATTTAGAAGCGACCAACCGAGTTGATCAACTCTCCCCTCCCGTGGGGTGGGGAGGGGCTGTGGGTTGAGGTTTCTGGAGGCGTCTGGATCTGGAGGCCATGGCCAAGGATCCCCCTGAAGGATCCCACCCTCTCCAGCCGCCTTCCTTGCACAGGCTGGTTTCTTCTCCCGTCAAGATGAAAGGGAACACATATGGCTTGTGCACGGACGTGCGTCTGTGTGTGTGCGCGCGCAAGGCAGGCATTCCCGCTGGCGGATCGGCTGGTTCTGAATCACCAGGGGGGGGGGGGGGTTGTTCTTTTCAGAACCCCCAAAGGCTCCAGAGGGCTAAATAATTGCAATGCTGGAGAAGAGAGGCTGATGTCCGAAAAGAAGTACGGTCAGCAGAGACTCTGTTGTGTTTCTATCCTGGTCAAGGTAGCAAGCTAGGATAGCCCAACTCCAAGCCACAGGATGTCAGCTTGTCACAAAGCAGACCAGGTCAGGAAACAGAAAGGGAAGAATTCTCCTTTATTGGTGTAAGTTCTATGAACAGAATCCTGGAAGCCAAATGGCATTTCCTATCCCTGCCTTCTACGCCAACGAGAGTCAATCTTGAGGTTCTTTCTCACCTCTTCCTGTTTTCCCGGGGCAAGCCCATGTTTTCCTTGCAGTCTCCACCTCCTTTTGTCATGACCATCTTTGTGGTCTTCTAAACTAAACGTTGGCCTGAGCAGGAATGAGAGAAGACGGTCCTTCATGAACTCAACCCTTCCCTCCCATCATAGTCTCCCATCTTTACCCTGAAATGCTGGTCATTGCTTCATCCCTCTTCATCCTTCTCGGCAATGTTTTTCAACCTTAGCAACGTTAAGAGGGGTGGGCTTCAACTCCCAGAATTCCCCAGCCAGCACATTTTAAGAGGTGTGGATTTCAACTCCCAGAATCTCCCAACCAGCATGTTTTAAGAGGTGTGGACTTCAACTCCCAGAATCTCCCAACCAGCATGTTTTAAGAGGCGTGGATTTCAACTCCCAGAATCTCCCAACCAGCATGTTTTAAGAGGTGTGGACTTCAACTCCCAGAATTCCCCAGCCAGCACATTTTAAGAGGTGTGGACTTCAACTCCCAGAATCTCCCAACCAGCATGTTTTAAGAGGCGTGGATTTCAACTCCCAGAATCTCCCAACCAGCATGTTTTAAGAGGTGTGGACTTCAACTCCCAGAATCTCCCAACCAGCATGTTTTAAGAGGTGTGGACTTCAACTCCCAGAATCTCCCAACCAGCAGGTTTTAAGAGGGGTGAACTTCAACTCCCAGAATTCCCCAGCCAGCACATTTTAAGAGGTGTGGACTTCAACTCCCAGAATCCCCCAGCCAGCATGTTTTAAGAGGTGTGGACTTCAACTCCCAGAAACTCCCAACCAGCATGTTTTAAGAGGTGTGGACTTCAACTCCCAGAATCTCCCAACCAGCATGTTTTAAGAGGCGTGGATTTCAACTCCCAGAATCTCCCAACCAGCATGTTTTAAGAGGTGTGGACTTCAACTCCCAGAATTCCCCAGCCAGCACATTTTAAGAGGTGTGGACTTCAACTCCCAGAATCTCCCAACCAGCATGTTTTAAGAGGCGTGGATTTCAACTCCCAGAATCTCCCAACCAGCATGTTTTAAGAGGTGTGGACTTCAACTCCCAGAATTCCCCAGCCAGCACATTTTAAGAGGTGTGGACTTCAACTCCCAGAATCCCCCAGCCAGCATGTTTTAAGAGGGTGGACTTCAACTCCCAGAATTCCCCAGCCAGCACATTTTAAGAGGGGTGGACTTCAACTCCCAGAATTCCCCAGCCAGCAGGCTTTAAGAGGAGTGGACTTCAACTCCCAGAATTCCCCAGCCAGCACATTTTAAGAGGTTTGGACTTCAACTCCCAGAATTCCCCAGCCAGCACATTTTAAGAGGCGTGGACTTCAACTCCCAGAATTCCCCAGCCAGCATGTTTTAAGAGGGGTGGACTTCAACTCCCAGAATTCCCCAGCCAGCACTTTTTAAGAGACGTGGATTTCAACTCCCAGAATTCTCCAACCAGCATGTTTTAAGAGGTGTGGACTTCAACTCCCAGAATTCCCCAGCCAGCACTTTTTAAGAGGCGTGGATTTCAACTCCCAGAATTCTCCAGCCAGCACATTTTAAGAGGTGTGGACTTCAACTCCCAGAATTCCCCAGCCAGCACATTTTAAGAGGCGTGGATTTCAACTCCCAGAATCCCCCAGCCAGCACATTTTAAGAGGTGTGGACTTCAACTCCCAGAATTCCCCAGCCAGCACATTTTAAGAGGTGTGGATTTCAACTCCCAGAATTCCCCAGCCAGCATGTTTTAAGAGGGTGGACTTCAACTCCCAGAATTCCCCAGCCAGCACGTTTTAAGAGGTATGGATTTCAACTCCCAGAATTCCCCAGCCAGCATGTTTTAAGAGGTGTGGATTTCAACTCCCAGAATTCCCCAGCCAGCATGTTTTAAGAGGGGTGGACTTCAACTCCCAGAATTCCCCAGCCAGCATGTTTTAAGAGGGTGGACTTCAACTCCCAGAATTCCCCAGCCAGCATGTTTTAAGAGGTGGACTTCAACTCCCAGAATTCCCCAGCCAGCATGTTTTAAGAGGTGTGGACTTCAACTCCCAGAATTCCCCAGCCAGCACGTTTTAAGAGGTGTGGATTTCAACTCCCAGAATTCCCCAGCCAGCATGTTTTAAGAGGTGTGGACTTCAACTCCCAGAATTCCCCAGCCAGCACGTTTTAAGAGGTGTGGATTTCAACTCCCAGAATTCCCCAGCCAGCACGTTTTAAGAGGTATGGATTTCAACTCCCAGAATTCCCCAGCCAGCATGTTTTAAGAGGTGTGGATTTCAACTCCCAGAATTCCCCAGCCAGCATGTTTTAAGAGGTGGACTTCAACTCCCAGAATTCCCCAGCCAGCATGTTTTAAGAGGGTGGACTTCAACTCCCAGAATTCCCCAGCCAGCATGTTTTAAGAGGGTGGACTTCAACTCCCAGAATTCCCCAGCCAGCATGTTTTAAGAGGTGTGGACTTCAACTCCCAGAATTCCCCAGCCAGCACGTTTTAAGAGGTGTGGATTTCAACTCCCAGAATTCCCCAGCCAGCATGTTTTAAGAGGTATGGATTTCAACTCCCAGGAATTCCCCAGCCAGCATGTTTTAAGAGGTGTGGATTTCAACTCCCAGAATCTCCCAAGCAGCATGTTTTAAGAGGTGTGGGTTTCAACTCCCAGAATTCCCCAGCCAGCACATTTTAAGAGCTGTGGACTTCAACTCCCAGAATTCCCCAGCCAGCATGTTTTAAGAGGGGTGGGCTTCAAGCTGGCTAGGGAATTCTGGGAGTTGAAGTCCACAAGTCTTCAAGTTGCCAAGGTTGGAGACCCCTGCTTTAAGGACCAGATCTCAACCTTGGCAACCTGAAGACAGATGGATTCCCACCTCCCAGAATTTTGAAAGAAAGCATTTGAATTCTGGGCGTTGAAGTCCACCATCTGTAAGCTGACAAGAGAAATCCGAGGCCATCTGGCTGACCTTGGTCCCGTCACTCCCTCTGAGCCCCAGGAAGGAGGCGAGAAGGCCAAAGCTCTTCTGATACCTTGCCAAAAAAACCTGCGGGGATGGTTGCAATCCAAGCCAGGGGTCTCCAACCTTGGCCACTTTAAGACTTGTGGCCTTCAGCTTGCTGGGTGAGGAATTCTGGGAGTTGAAGTCCACCAGTCTTAAAATCGCCAAAGTTGCTGGCTGAGGAATTCTGGGAGTGGAAGTCCACAAGACTTAAAATCGCCAAAGTTGCTGGCTGAGGAATTCTGGGAGTTGAAGTCCACAAGACTTAAAATCGCCAAAGTTGCTGGCTGAGGAATTCTGGGAGTTGAAGTCCACAAGACTTAAAATCGCCAAAGTTGCTGGCTGAGGAATTCTGGGAGTTGAAGTCCACAAGTCTTAAAATCGCCAAGGTTGGAGACCCCTGGGATTCCAAGTGGTCATTGGGAGTCCACAATGACCCCCAAAGTGTGCATACACACACACACACACACACACACACACACACACGCCTTATGAAGGGGCATATGATCTTTCCCACCTAAGCGGAAACTTCAAACTGGCTTCGTTCTTGGGAGAAATGATTGAATTCATCCGTTTGACCCTCAGGGCGAATTATAAATACTCCTCGACTTACAACCATTTCTTTAAGCAAGCGTTCAAGGTTACAATTGCCCTGGAAGAAACAAAAAAAGTGACTTAGGACCGATCCTCGCGCTTAACACAACCGTTGCAGAAGGGGGCTTGCCCCGTATTTACCACGGTTCGCAAGGACTTCCCAGGGTGATGGCATGGCCGTTGGCGACTTTCCCAGCCGGCTTCTGGCGAGAAGAGCCAAAGGGAGGAAAGCCTGGTTCGCTTAACGACCGTGGGAGAAAAAAACAAACAACAACAGTCACTCGCCGCCTTGTTTTGCAACGGAAATGGCGGTCGCAAGTCAAGCCAGGAGATTCATTAGCTTGTGCATCTCTCGTTGAGGGGAAAGCTGGCAGTTGCCTCCTCCCAAAAGACGAAACCCACCCACCCCCATTTTCTCCAAAGACAAACCCCCTCCCCAATTTTTTTTTTTTTTTCTCCAAATGCAAAGTTGACTTTTGCAAAACATGTCAGCCCTGGTCAAACCTCCCCCCTCTTTTTTTTTTTCTTTTCTTCTTTTTGAGATGCTTCCTTCTCTTCTTCTCTTCTTCCCATCCAGGCCTTCTGGCTGGCTTCTCCACACCCAAGCCCACCCCGGCACAAAAGGCAAGGGGGGGCGGTTTGAGGGGGGATAAATGGGGGGAATAAATCCAGGAGAGACAGGCTCCCTCTTTTGTGCAGCCACACAAAGAACAAGGGCTCTAGAGGGAGATGCCATCTGCTCCTTCGCAACCTGGCTTTCTTAAAGAGACAGCCCCCTTTTTTCCTCCCCCCCCCCGCTCTCCAAGCCAAAGGGAAATTATTATAATTATTACGGGCGGGGGGAAGTGCTATGGGGAGTGAAGATGGAGAGGGAGACCAGGAGCAAGTTTTTCCTGCTCTAAATTCGGAGGGTTTGGAGCGGGTTTTTTTGGGGGGGGAGGGACGGAGCGCGATCTCTTCATCGTCTTTATCTTTTAATCGCGGTGGGGGGGGAAAGCCCCCTGGAACAGCTGCCAAGGTTAGCTTTCCTAGCACCACCAAACTCCCCCCACCCCTTAATAGGTACTGGGGAGCCTGCCAGATCAGGGGTGGGACCAACCAAATCGCCCAGGGGGCGTTGTGGTGTCACCCAGCTGACTGCAGGGGTGGTGGTGGTGGGGGAAAAGGAATTAAACCCCCCTCCCCTTGTGATTTCAACTCTTTTATTAGGGTCTCTTCCATCTGCTCCCTGGGGCTGGGAAGGAGCCGTCCAGCCCAGTGCTGGAGGGGTTAAGCGTTTGGAAGTGGCAGCTGCGCCTCTGGCCAAACAGTGCCAAGCCATCTCCTGCCTTGGATGGTTGCGGGGGGGAGAGGAGGAGGAAGGGAAGGGGAGAGGAGGAGGAAGAGAAAAAAGGAAAAGGAGGGGAGGAAGGAGGGGAGGAAGAGGGGGAAGGAGAGGAGGAGGAGGAGGAGGAGGAGGAAGGGGAGGAGGAAGGAGGGAGGAAGAGGAGGAGGAGGAGGAGGAGAAAAAAGGAAAGGGAGGGAGGAGGAGGAAGAGGAGAAGAGAGGAGGAGGACGGGGAGGAAGGAGGGGAGGAAGACAGGGAAGGAGAAGAGGAGGATAACAAAGGAAAAAGAGGAAGGGAATGGAGAGGAGGAAGAGGAGAAGAGAGGAGGAAGGGGGAGAAGGAGATGAGGAGGATAAAAGGAAAAGGAGGGAAGGAAGGAAGGGGAAGGAGGAAGAGGACAGGTGAGGAGGAGGAGGAGAAGAGAGAAGAGAGGAGGAGGAGGAGGAGGAGGAATAAAGGAAAAGGAAGGAAGGAAGGGGAGGAGAAGAGAGAAGGAAGGGAAAATAGGAGAAGGAAAAGGAGAAAAAGGTGAGGAAGAGGAAAAGGGGAAGGAGAGGAGGAGGAAGGGAAAGGAGGGGAAGAGAAAATGGGAAAGGAGGGAAGGAAGGGGGAGGAGAGAAGAGGAGATGAGGAAGGAGGAGGAGGAGGAGGAGCAGGAAAAGGAGAAGAAAGGAAAAGGAGGGGAGGAAGAGGGGGAAGGAGAGGAGGAGGAGGAGGAGGGAGGGAGGCTTCAGAGAGGCTGCCTCCCTGCCTGCCTGGTCTCCTCTGTTCAGCCCAGCCAGGAATGGAGGCTGCATTCAACTGCAGGAGCTCTCAGCCAGGAAGGTGGAGGATGCACCCAGGCTGGGGAAGGAGGCGAGATGAACGCAGGGAGTGGAAAGGAAGGAGAACCAAGCGGTGGAGCCAAAGGGCATCAGGGAAGAGAGAGCTCAGCGGAGTTTGGGGATCTGATCTACCCCACCCCCCCACTTTTTCCCCACCCGGGTCATTTTCCTCTTTGGCGGGAAGAGCCGGGAGACAGGTCGGGGCCCCTTCTCCGGAAGAAGGACATGGGAGCAGCCCTGGGAAGGCAGCCAAGCTGGTGAAATGAGCTTTGGCTTCTCTTGCTGTCACCTTGGCCTTTCCCTGGAGACGGGTTACATGAGCTGGCTGTGCAAGGAACCTCTGTTACACACACACACACACACAGAGAGAGAGAGAGAGAGAGAGAAGAGAGAGAGAGAGAGAAAGAGAACGAGAGAGAGAAAGAGAAGAGAGAGAGAGAAAGAAAAAGCAAGAGCAAAAGACAAAGAGACAGAGAGAAAGTGATAAAGAGAACAAGAGAGAAAGAGGGAGCGAGAAAGTGAAAGAAGAAAGAAAAAGAAAAAGCAAGAGCAAAAGAGAAAGAGAGAAAGAGGGAGCAAGAGGAAAAAAGGGAAAAACAACAAGAGCAAAAGACGGAGAGAAAGCGAGACGGAGAAAGAAAGAGAACAAAAGAGATTGAAATAGGGAGTGAGAAAGAAAGAGAAAAAAGAGAAGAAAGAAAAAAGAGCAAAAGACAAAGAGACAGAGAAAAAGAGTGAAAAAAAGAAAGAGCGAGAAAGAGAAAGAGAAAGGAAGAGGAGAGAGATAAAGAGAAACAAAGAAAGAAAGAGAAAGGGGGAAAGAGAGAAAGAGAGAGAAAGAGAGAGAAAGAGAGAGAGAAAGATGCAAAACCATTGTAAATCCATATTGGTTGCCAAGTTGCCCCAATTTTGATCACATGATCAGGAGGATGTTGTGATGGTCGTAAGTGTGGTTTTGTGAGTCACGTTTTTTGATCTCCTTGTGACTTCTACACAAATGGTTGCAAGTCAAGGACTACCTTCTATTGTTGTTGTTTTTTTCCTGGGACTCACCCAGAAAACAGTTGGAAAAATCAAAATCAGAGAGCGAGCCTGAATGTGTTGGAATCATTCCGGGGAGGGGAGGCCAAAACGAGAATTAGAACCAGAATCAAGGGGGAAACACACACACACACACACACAGAAACCCCCAAATGGCACAAGGCCATTTCTCTCGCACAAACGTCTGTTTTATTCACAAGCCGGTGCCTTTTGATCATCTCCGTTTGTGCAGAAACACCCGGTTCTGGCGGAGAGATAAAACAAGGGAGGGCGGAATTCTTTTCATGTTTTAGAAGGAGGAAGGAATCACGAAGAGGAGGCGATATCATTTCCCTCTAGCAAAGACCGGGGCGATGGGTTGTGGTGTTGTTTTGTTTGTAGTTTGTTGTGTGTGTGGGGGGGGGGCAGGTTTCAAGGTGATGGCAAAATCAGAGAAAATGCAAAATGAAGCTGAGCTTTTCCTGTGGTTGTTATAGTTTCTTGTGGTGAGAAGAAAGATTGATGATTATTATTTTTTTCCCCTGTAGTTTTGGAAGGGTTAGACAGCTTGCGAGTGAAAAAAGGAGATTTTTTTTTTAAAAAATATTGCCTGTTTGAGATGGGGCTCTGCATAAGCTAAATTCCTTTAGCTTTGATCTCTCCTTGCCTTTTTTTTCTCCTTCTTCTCTTCCTCAATTTTTCTTTTCTGAGCAGCTTTGATTGGATGGCTACCGACTAATATGGATGCACTGGGCTGTGTAGCTATTACTATTATTATTATTATCATTATTATTATTATTACTACTACTACTACTACTACTAGTATTATCTACTATCAAGGTGTTGTGAACTCCTAGGCATCCTTCTCAATATGAGTAGGTAGCTCTAGAACAGAGATAAACTGAGATTTCTCCATCAATCTCTTCTACCTGGATGGGTTAGGAATTTCAGAGTCTCCTTGGTTTGCTAACAATAGAAAGGCATCCGTTGAGTTGGGTCCTCCCTGGCAACATTTTGGCCTGGGCTGTATGGCTCCCTGGATTGTAGAATAAACTCGTTTTGGGGGATTTGTATTATGTTTTGCCTCGTAACATAAGAGGATGGGTTCAACAGCATACTAAAGCATTAGCTTGGTTGGTTAAAACTAACTATTTGTGCAAAGTGGGAAGACAGGGAGAAGGAAGGAAGGAAAGAAGAGAGGGATGGAGGGAGAAAGGGGCTGGGAAGGAAGGAAGGAAGAAGGAGGGGAGGAAGGAAGGAAGGAAGGAAGGAAGGAAGGAAGGAAGGAAGGAAGGAAGGAAGGAAGGAAGGAAGGAAGGAAGGAAGGAAAAGAAGAGGGATGGAGGGAGAAAGGGACTGGGAAGGAAGGAAGGAAGGAAGGAAGGAGAGGGATGGATGGAGGAGAAAGGGAGAAAGGAAGGAAGGGAGAGGGGGAAGGGAGAAGGAAGGAAGGAAGGAAGGAAGGAAGGAAGGAAGGAAGGAAGGGAAGGAAGGAAGGAAGGGAGGGAGGGAGGGATGGAGGGAGAAAGGGACTGGGAAGGAGGGAAGGAAGGAAGGAAGAGAGAGATGGAGGGAGAAAGAGGGACTGGGAAGGAAGGAAAGAAAGAAGAAAAGAGGGATGGAGGGAGAAAGGGACTGGGAGGGAAGGAAGGAAGGAAGAGAGGGATGGAGGGAGAAAGGGATTGGGAAGGAAGGAAAGAAAAGGGATAGAGAGAGGGACTGGGAAGGAAGAAGGAAGGAAGAGAGTGATGGAGTGAGAAAGAGCGGCTAGGAAGGAAGGAAGGAGTGTGGATGGAAGGGAAGAAAGGGAGTAAAAAAAGGAAGAAAAGAAATAGTATGGATAGAAGGAAGGAAAAGAAGGGAGAAGGAAAATCCGTTCACAGGTAATATGGAAAGGGGATTTCTGTACAATACAATCCATAGTCGGTCTTATGACCTCCTTAATGGCGGGGTGGGGGGTGGGGGTCTGTCTACTTTCCAAGCAAGGCAGGGGGTCAGGGCTCCCATCCTGCTTTGCCCCAGTGCCGCTTCCTTGATGCCAGACTTCCATGAATCCTGGGTTGGGGGTTGAGGGAGCCAACAGATGGTGGGGGAAGACCAGCAGAAACCCAAACTCTACCCCCACTGCCTGCCAGAGACATTGCTGGGCCGAACCTCAAGGCCATCAAGCATGGGAATGGAATGCCGCCCCCTGGACGAGCCCGCCAAGCAGCAGAAGGGTTACCAAAACAATTTGTTTGAAATCGGACACCAGGAAGATAATCGGAGAGGTGGAGGGGGTGGGGGGGGGGGCGAAGGACCTGGGAAAAGGGGAAAGTAAGTAGGCTGTTTTCCTGCCACAACCTCAGATCTGACTTCTTTCCCCCCCCCCTATCTTGTAACCGCTTGGCTTTAGTAAAAATACTCCTTTCACCACGAATTGCAGTTGAAGGTTCTTTCTTTCTTTCTTAAATGACCAAGTCAGGACAAGTCCCACATTTAAGCCAGTTGGTTCTGCAACCCAACAGGACAGACACAGACTCAGGAGAGTAATTAGGACTGCAGAAAAAATAATGGCTACCAACCTGCCTTCCATGGAGGACCTGTATCCTGCACGAGTCAAAAAGGGGGCTGTGAAAATATCTACAGACCCCTCACATCCTGGACATAAACTGTTTCAACTCCTTTCCCCAAAACAACACTATAGGGCACTGCACACCAGAACAACTAGACTCAAGGGGAGTTTTTTCCCCCAAATGCCATCACTCTGCTAAACAAATAATTCCCTCAACACTGTCAAACTGTTTACTAAGTCTGCACTACTATTACTATTAATCTTCCCATCCTTCCTTTCATCTCCTCCCACTTATGACTGTGTGATTTTAACTTTGTTGCTTGTATCTTAACAATTTATATTGTCTGTTTCCTAGTATGATTTGATTGCTTATTGTATCCTATGACTGTCATTAAGTGTTGTACCTTATGATTCTTGATGAATGTATCTTTTCTTTTGTGTATACTGAGAGTATTTGCACCAAGACTAATTCCTTTGTGTCCAATCACACTTGGCCAATAAATAATTCTACTCTACTCTAATTCTAATTCTAATTCTAATTCTAATTCTATTATTCTATTCTTATTTCTATTCTACTCTACTCTACTCTACTCTACTCTACTCTACTCTACTCTACTCTACTCTACTCTACTCTCTACTGCCATTTGTCAGAAATGGTGTAGGGTCTCCCGCTTGGATAGGGGGTTGGACTAGATGACCTATAAGGTCCCTTCCAACTCTGATTATCTATTCTATTCTATTCTATTCTATTCTATTCTATTCTATTCTATTATCTGTGGTAAAAAGATCCACCTGGAAAAATGTCCTATATACCACAGGGATTGTGCAACAGATGTCAGATTACAGAGGGAAGGAGGAGGAGTTGGAGGCCTGGGGTGGGCGGGAGCGAGGAATATCCTGGGCTAATAAGAAACTGAACCCTACCCCACTCCCAGAAGAAAGTACCCGACCAAAAGCCCAGTGGTCAACCAGAGTCCGGAGACTGGAGGAATGGGATAAACCTCCCGCCCCGAATAACTTTTAACCAAGGGAGCCGATTCCAAGCTCGGTGCTCTACAAAGAGGTCGAGATCTCCTGGAGTGGCCAGATGTAGAGCAGACCAGGGTGGCCTCTGTCACCCATCTGGCTCTGCCACCCACTCTTTTTCGGCGCTGTCGTAACTTTGAATGGTCACTAAATGAACTGTTGTGAGTCGAGGACTCCCTGCATTTGAATCTTTAGCAAGGGCATTTTTGTTGTTGTTAGTCGTGTCCGACCCATCGTGACCCCCATGGACAACGTTTCCCCAGGTCTTCCTGTCCTCTACCATCCTCCGGAGTCCATTTAAGTTCACGCCGACTGCTTCAAATGACTCCATCCAGCCCCCTCCTTCTCTGCTGTCCCCTTCTTCTTTTTTGCCCTCCATCTTTCCCAGCATTAGGTGTCAATTCATAAAAACATTCCTAGGCCTGTTTTAGTAGTTGCCATTAAAAAAAAAGGGTGGGGGGAGGAAGGAAATCTGGAAGAGCAGTTTGAAAGCGGAAGTACATTCCAATTCTTCTCTTTAAAAGATTGTAACTCAAATACCAGAGCTTTTGCCCCCGAATATATTTAATTGGAGAACGTGATTGATGAACACCCAGCACGTAATTGGAGAATGTGATTGATGACACCCAGCCCGTGAAAGGGCTCAATTGGAGAATCTGGTTGATGAGACCCCCAGGGGGGAGAGGGGGAAACAGGGTCACAGGGGACTGGAAATGACGTAAGCCAGAGTTGGCTGCATACAGGGCAGTGCCAGTATATCGCCTCTCATGAATCCTTTGAAGTTTGTTGAAGTTTGGCTGGGGAATCATGACTTCATTAGGGCGATTGCTGGAATCCTGACATTCGGCTCTTCTCCAGCGAGTCCTTCCTTCTCATGAGGTGGCCAAAGTCTTTGAGTTTCATCTCCAGGATCCAGCCTTCTAAAGAGCAGCCAGGGTGGATCTCCTCTGGGACTGACCGGCTGGATGGCCTTGCAGTCCGAGGGGCTCGCAGGAGTCTTCTCCATCACCAGGGTTCAAAGGCCTCCATTCTTTGGCGCTCAGCCTTCCTTATGGTCCAACTATGCAGGGGCATGATAGGACCCTGTAAAATATTCCCCCAGGGGTTAAACTGCCATTCCTGGGAAGCATCTGGGATTCTGACTTAAAGTCCAGCCTGTGCCATCTGCCGCTTCGATTTAGGGTCTGCCAGCCCAGCCTTTTCCCCACCCACTCCTGGCTGGGAAAAATGGCAGGAAGGGGTCAACCCCTAAGGGTATTCTACTAGTTAGTTTTTATTTTGAGGGGGGGGGTAGGCTGGATTATCTTCAACACGAGCTCCCTCTGGTGCTTGCTTCAGATTCCTAGCAGGTACAAGGGTCCTTTTAGCTACTTATCATTTATCTGATCGCAGAAGGATTTGGAGAGGAAGTTGAGCATTCCAACCTTAAAACTCCAGTCATTAAAAAAAATAATCAGATTTTTGTTTTTGGAAGGAGGAAGGATTGCAAAGGAAAGGATTTTTGAAGAAGCTTTCCACCAAAGGTCTGTCTTGGGGAAAAAAAGAAAGTTTCGCTGATGAATCTCCCTTTCTGAAGCTTTATAAGGGCGCAAGGATCATGGTAGTACATTCCTAAAATATGCCTTATTGAGTTTATCCAGATTTGGGGGGGCAGCGGTTATTCAATTTGGGGATTTAAAAACAGAGATTTAAAGGAAGCCATGAATTAATTACCCATGAGAAGGGCAAGGGGCAAAAAAAGAGGCAACGAAGACACAGGTGTGATTTGGACCGGATTTGTAATCTCAAGGCAACTTTAAGATGGGTGGACTTCAACTCCCAGAATTCCCCATCCAAAGAAAAGTTTATGGACTTTGCAAATTGAAATATCAATGGTTATTGTTGGGTGGATGTATTGTTGCTCAAAGTTTGCTCAAACACGCAGTGTTTTGCAGCATTCACACAACACACAAAACCTGGGTTTTAATCTGGGTTAGTTTGGAGGTGTTATCAGGCTGTGTGAACGCAGCCCCCTTGGCTAGTTTATGATTCAAGGCCCTGGAGAAATCTCGAAATAAGGAAATTGGGTTAAATGTGAATGGCACCGAGGGAACCTGAAGGTTTGATTTATTTATATTTCAACTTTGCCATTCAGGAGAGATTTTAAGATTTTCTTTTTGTGGGGGGAAAAGGTGGGTGGGTGTTCTCTCAGGAAAAGTTCATGTATATTTGCTCGCCTCTTACTTTTCTGGGGGTGGAAGGTAAATTAGAATGTTGTCTGCGATCATAGTTTGATTTAATCAATAGTTAAATAAAAACAGACGCCTTCACTGGCCATAGTAAAAGCAAAGTAGTTTTCTGACTTATTTTTTTATTTCATTTCATTTATTTTATTTTATTTATTATTGTATTGTATTGTATTTTATATTTTATTTTATTTTATTTTATTATTTTATTTTATTTTATTATTTTCCACAACTGGCTGGCAGAGGAACTCTTTCATTCATATTATTAATCAATACTGAATTAATATTAACCAAGATTAACATGTCATATTTTTGTTGTTGTTGTTGTTGTTGCTCTAGCCAATCAGCGGCTAAGAAATTCAATTTTCCCCACCCCCTCTCGCCCGCGGAACTCGACTTAAAGGGCGGGGTTTAGGGGAAAGGGCGGAGCGAGTACAAGAACGTGAGTGCGCACGCGCACTCTTCTCCTCTACCTTTTTTTTTGTGTGTCCGCGCTTTCCCGCTCTTTTCGCCTTCCTTCCCCCCACCCACTATTCTCCCGCCTATTATTTCCTCCTCCGCGCACGCGTCCGAGAAGAGGCGCCTCCTGCCCTTCCGCCCTCTCTTTTTGCCCTTTCTCCTCGCTGCGCAGGCGCGGGGAGGTGGCCTCGCGCAGCGCGTCAGGGGTTCTTCAGGCCGCGCTTTGCCTTTCCCCGCCGGTTTTTTTAGGGGAGGGGGTGTCTGCGCAGGCGCAGTACCTTATCTCCGCCCTTTCGGGTCACTCACCATTGGGGAGGCTGTGGGGGCTCGCGGTCGCCATCACCATGGGGGTAAGGGGGGGTTGAGAGAGGGAGGGGGCAGAGTTGGAGTCGGAGGGGGGCGAGAGGAACTGCGAGGGGGATCACATTTGAGGAGGGGGCCACAAAGGGGGGAGCTGAATGTAACGGTGGGGGACTGGGGGGTCATGGTTGGGGGAGAATTTGAGGTAATGGGATGAAAAGCCTGGCCTGAGGGGTGAGAAAGGATGGGGGGGGCAGGCTATAAATTGGGGAGGGGGCTGGGGGGAGAGAAAAACGAGAGAAAAACTGGGTGGGGGGGGGTTGTCAGGATCAAGATGAGGAAGAAATGGGTGTCTTATTCTAATTTATACAGCTGTTCACCTCAAGAGAGTTTCGATTATATCTCCCTTAGGGGTGAAAATGGGGGTCGGCGGGGCTTATAATTTAAATATTCAGCAGAGTTTGGGAGGGGGAAAAAAACACCTTTTGCAAAGTCCTTGGAGTGACTTTTCCCTCCTGGCCTCCCAAAGAGGGTGCTAGACTACAATTCCCATCCTCCACAGCCAAAGCGGGGGGGCATCTTACACAGTCGAGGGGTGGGTTTGGGGTGACAAGGATATTGGACGGATGGACAGACAGACATAAATAGATGATTGATAGATAGACAGAGATAAAAAGACAGACAGGCATAGAGAGACATAGATAATAGATAAATATATGGAAGATAGATGTAGATAGATAGATATAGACAGACATCGATAAATAGTTGATAGATATCAAGGCAAAGAATATGCTTAATACTCCTATAATATATATTATATATCTAATACAATACAATACTACAATATAATTTACACACATAGATATCGAGGCAAAGAATATGCTTAATACTCCTATAATATATATTATATATCTAATACAATACAATACTACAATATAATTCACACACACACACATATATATGTAAAAGAAGAAACATCCTGTTTATATAATTATATTTATATAATTATTACTATACATAATTTTAAGTTCAGGAGATTGCAGGATATCTGTTTCTTTTATTTTATAGGCATATTGGGCACATTCTCTGCCTTGAGTTATTGGTGAAATTAATAGAAGCAGAGTAAAAATAAAACATATATGGGCTTCACATATATACGTGCACATATATATATATAGTGTGCAGGTTATGTATGTGAAGTACATACTTGTTTTATTTTTACCTTGCCTTTATTAACTTCACCAAGGGGTGGGGAACCAACACAAAGTCACCCAGCTGGCTTTCATTCCTCAGGTGGGGATAGAACTCACTCTTGTCCTGGTTTCTACCCTGGTGCCTTAACCACTAAACCAAACTCCTCTTTGTAAAATTTGGAATCTGACTAATTAAAGTGGGGGTAAATAAGAAAAAGGCTCGGAGGTAGGAAAAAAAGAATTTTAATGGCATCCATAAAACAAAACGTGTTGTGCTCAAACTGCTAAACCTCTTTTTGTGCCTTATGGGAATGGCATGCTTCATGCCAGCTACAGGTGCCCCCAATGTTAGAATACAAGCTGTGCCACCCCTATTTTAGCCTACCCTGATTCATTGTACAAACCAGTTGGAACGTGAGAGATATATTAATGAAAAGTTCAGGAAGAGTCACAGAGGTGGCCAGTACAGGTAATTCTTGACTTACAACCATTTTGTTTGGTGACCATTCAAAGTTACAACAGCACTGAAAAAATTGACTCGTGACCGTTTTCTTCAAAATGATCAAAATTCAAACGTTTGGCAACTGGCATGTCATTATGTCTGTTGCAGTGTCCCAGGGTCATGGGATCCCCTTTTGCAACCTTCTGACAAGCAAAGTCAATGGGGAAGCCAGATTCACTTAACATCCGTGTGACTATAACAACTGCAGTGATTCGCTTAACGACTGTGTCAAGAAAGGTAAAGTGGGAAGTTCACTTGGAACTGTCTCGCTTAGCAACAGAAATTTTGGGGCTCCATTGTCGTAAACGGAGGACTACCTGTGTCATGGATGAAGCCTTAATAGATGGGGAACTGTTCAGTTCTGTTTGTGTGTTGTGTCTTAGCATTTCAACCCTCCTGGTTGCAGAGGAAGTCCAGTAAAGGGAAGGAGAAGAAGCAGAAACGGTTGGAGGAACGGGCAGCCATGGATGCTGTCTGTGCCAAGGTTGATGCAGCAAATAAAGTGAGTTTTTCTCCTTTATTCCACGTCTTTATTATTATTTTACCCTGCAAAGTATGCCTTCCAGTTTCCAACGCCCTTGCGGCTATAAATAAAACACCTTGTATAAAAGCAAATTAATACAGTTAAAATCTGGGGAACGGTGCAGTGCAGTCGTGTCCAACCTTGGCCGCTTTAAGACTTGTGGGCTTCAACTCCCAGCATTCCCATTTGGTGGAATTCTGGGAGTTGAAGTCCACAGTTGGACACCCTTGATGTAATGGTGAGAAAAGCAACTTGACTTCCGATTCCACTCACCACTTCTTCCTTACGTACTGAATGGCTTTACCACAATAATTGCATAATTTAGAAATGTGTGACGTGGGGAAAATAAGAAAGCTTTCCTGTGCAGGCATGACTTATTGAGAGTAGAATTTCCGTTGCTAAGCAAGGCAGCTATTAAGTGAGCCCTGCCTGATGAGATGACCTTCAGTGATATTATTTTTATAATATAGGTAGTTGTCAACTTACGACCATTGATTCAGCGACTGTTCAGAGTTACAACGGTGCTGAAAGTTTCTGAGAAGCCGTTTGGAGTAAGGAAGGAAAATCTTAGGGAAGTCCTGGGTTTAAGGTGTTCTTTGAATCCAGCTGTTGCCTTGTAGTTTATGGTTGCCTGCTGGTATCACCAACCTGTCCAGCCCTAATTCGAAAGGCTGGACTCCTGGGGATTGAAGCATTATTTTTTAAACAGTGTTTTGAAGGTGGGAGAAGACAGATCTGTGAGTTTATTTCTTGCCTGACGTGAAGGAATTGGTGAGATTAAAGTCTCGTCCTCTAGGATGGTTCTGGTGTTTAGAGAAAAATGGATTAAAGCCACTTGGACGATCTGATCGTTAGTAGATGCTGGTTAGAATAAAGATATAAATATAAATAAACTTCTTAATTTCAACAGAAGAAAATGCAAGCAGAAGAAAGGAAGTTCCCACCCCACCCCCCAAAATAACCTCTGTAAATTTAGTGTCTGGTCTATTCATGAACAAGACACTTTCCTATCACATCGAAGTTAAGGCAGTTTAGATGATCAATTCCTGCAGAAAATGGGATCAGCTGAAGATAAGTCTACCTGCATCAGGCAGTCCTCAACTTATGGCCATTCATTTAGTGACCATTTGAAGACGTCACTGAAATAAGTGACTTACGACTGATCTAGCCTCCCTGCAGTGACATGGTCAGAATTCAGGATCTTGGTAACTGGCGTGGATTTAGGACGGTTGCCACGTCCCAGAGTCACATGATCCCCATTTGGTGATCTTCCCAGATGACTTCTGACGAAGTCAACCTTGATAATATAACAAGAGGCCAGGCATTTTATTGCCTTGATCTTGATCCTTAATGTTCCAAAGCAAAAAGTTAGAAAGTCATGCTTTTAATAGAGCAACCTTTGGAAGGGACCTTGGAGGTCTTCTAGTCCAACCCCCTGCTCAAGTAGGAGACCTCATGCCATTCTGGACAAATGGCTGTCCAGTCTCTCCTTGAAAAGTTCCAGTGTTGGAGCTCCCACAACTTCCGAAGGCAGTTTATTCCACAGATAAATTGTTCTCACTGTCAGGAAATTTCTCTAGTCTGGATCTCTCCTTGATTATTTTTCCATCCATTGTTTCTTGTTTTGCCTTCAGGTGTTTTGGGGGACAGGTGGACCCCCTCTTCTTTGGGGCAGCCCCTCAGAGATAGAGCACTGCCTCAGTGTTTTGACATCAACGTTGTAGTTTGTCTAATGACTTCCTTTCTTTGTACAGCTGGGAGACCCCTTGGAAGCTTTTCCTGTGTTCAAGAAATACGACAGAAATGGGTGAGTGAAAGGTCCCTGTCCTTTTTTTGAGGGGAGAGATTCGAATTCAGGCCTCTCCCTCTGCGATAAAATCATGGCAAAGCCTCACTCTTGTCCTGCTTGGCATTTCCTATCTCACAACCCCCAGTTTTAATTGCATTTCCACAAGTAATCCTAATCACATATTGTTCTTTCTTTCTTCCTTTTGCTCTCTTTTCGTTACAGCCTGAATGTTTCCATCGAGTGCAAACGCGTCTCCAGTTTGGAACCGGCGACTCTTGACTGGGCGTTTGAGCTGACCAAAACAAACATGCAGACCTTGTAAGTCCATAAGGCAGTGGTGGGATTCTACCAGTTCGCCCCTATTCACCAGAACGGGTTGTTAACATTCTAAGCAGTTCTGAGAACTGGTTGTTAGAAGAAATTACTGGCCTAATCCTGTAAGGAAGGCAGGAAGGAAACATTCTGGTGTTGCTTACAGAAACTGCCTCTCCGTTAACCCTTATTACATTCTTGGCGGGACTAGACTTCCGGTCTCAGGAACTTCTCTGGAGTTTTTTTCCCCTCCTTTGCTGGTACTTTGCTTGTGTGGAGTGAGCAAAGTTACAATGGCGCTGAAAAAAGTGACTTATGACCATTTTTCACACTTATGACTGTTGCAGCATCCCCAACAGTCATGAGAGGCCAGGCGAGGAGATGCGCGCCTCGATGTGAGTGATATTGAGTTGGCCACGCCCAGCCAATCACATGACCACCAAGCCATGTCCACCCAGTCACATGACCAAGCCACGCCCACCACCTAAGCCATGCCCACAGAACCAGTTGTTAAAAAATTTGAATCCCACCCCTGCCATAAGGGTACCCAAGGATAAGGGGAGGCTGGTGGGCAGCCATGACCAGCAATTGTGGTATGAGCAAAAAGGTAGTTCAATCTCACACTTCTGGTTCAAGAGCCAAAATATTTAGTTGGCAAGAGAGAGGAAAAAAATGCTCAAAAGTACAAGGTGGACCTTGGCTTAATAGCAGCTTGTTTAATGACCGTTCTACGTTACCACAGCACTGGAAAAGTGACTTACAAGTGACTTAAAACGCTTATGACCATTACAGCATCCCCATGGTCATGTGATTTACATTCAGCCGCTTGGCAACTGACTCGTATTTACGACGGTTGCAGTGTCCCAAGGTCACGGGATCCCCTTTTGCGACCTTCTGACAAGCCAAGTCAACAAGGGAAGCCAGATCCACTTAACAACCGTGTTCCTAACTTAACAACTGCAGGGATTCACTTAACAATTGTGGCAAGAAAGGCCATAAAATGGGGTAAAATTCACTTAACAACTGTCTCACTTCACAACAGAAAGGTTGGGCTCCCTTGTGGTTATAAGTTGAGGACGACCTGTGCAAGGATCCGTGGTATGTCAATTTTCAGTGTTGTAACTTCGAACGGTCAGTGAACCTAAATGGTTGTCAGTCAAGGATTACCTGTAGTGTCTCTATGGAGACCAAGGATCAGAGGCGCTTCTGAAAAGGATCACTACACAAGGATTCCCGGCTCCCCTGAATAGAAGGAGGTTGATCCCATCCTGAAGGACATTCTCGATTCTCTTTTTTTTTTCCTATCCTCCTTCAAAGGTATGAGCAGAGCGAGTGGGGTTGGAAAGACCGGGAAAAACGGGACGAAATGACCGATGACCGGGCTTGGTACTTAATCGCTTTGGAAAACGGCTCCCTTCCTGTGGCGTTCTCACACTTCCGCTTTGACGTCGAATACGGAGAGGAGGTTCTCTATTGGTAGGGCTTCTCCCTTGGGATTTCAGCTACTGGATTGCCGGCTTCCTCAGGCTGGAAGGTCCGAAAATATGGGACGGGATGAAATAGAATGGTATGGAAGGAGGATTAATAGAATGGAGTGGAATGGAATGGAAAATATGGAATGAAATGGGAAAGGAATGGAATAAGAATTAATAGAATAAGAGTTGATAGAATAAAAATTAATAGAATAGAATTAATGGAATGGAATAGAAAAATGGAACAGAATAGAATAGAAATGAACAATAATAGAATAGTAATAGAATAGAATTAATAGAATGGAATGGAATAGAAAGTACGGAATAGAACATATGGAAAGGAATGGCATGGAATAGAGTGCAGAAAAAATGCAGAGTAGAGTGGAACATAACAGCAGTAGCACTTAGACTTATATACCGCTTCACAGTGCTTTTACAGCCCCTCTCTAAGCAGTGTTCAGAGTCAGTCTGTTGCCTTAACAATCTGGGTCCTCATTTTAACGACCTCGGAGGGATGGAAGGTTTGAGTCAACCTTGAGCCCCGTTAGGATCAAACTCCAGGCTGTGAGCAGAGTTGGCCTGCAATACTGCATTCTAACCACTGCGCCACCAAGGCTCTAGGATGGAAAGGAGAATTTGTGCCTGCAAAACACAACAAACCAAAAATCTGTGCTGTATGCCAACCATGCCCCTTTAACGTGACCCCTAAGTGCGTTTCACATAACCCCCATATTTGGCACTTCGTCAGTTATTTTCATCTCTATTTGGTCTTCTTGTTTCAAGCTTATCAGTCACTGGATCTCCAAGCAAGCTTTCAGTATTTATTTAGTTATTTAAATAGTTGCAAGCACTGATTTCAAATTAAAAGAAATGTTTTATGGTTTTTGTTTTGTTTTTGTTTTTGCTTGATTGAAAGATGTTCCCTTCTCCTAAATAGGGGCAAAGTCTTTGGAAGGTGTTTCCAAATTCGGCATTTTGTACTTCAATGGCAATAACAAAGATCTTAGATGGCACTGCTGGGATGTTGATATATGCTTACTTATTTCTCTCTCTTTTTGCTCTAGCTATGAAATACAGCTGGAAAGCAAAGCAAGAAGGAAAGGACTTGGCAAGTTTCTAATTCAGATCCTGCAGCTTGTGGCAAATAGGTAGGGTTGTGCTTTCCCATAGTTTCTACAAATCACCCCAGTCTCCCTGCGGATTTTACTCTGCTAGTAGTTGCTGATTGTAAAAAGCCAGCGCTGTCCAAAGACATATTCCGCGGTGATGTGGCCATCATGATGTCTTTGAGTGCTGTGACCTTCCTGCCAAAGTGGTACCTATTTATCCACTTGCATTTGCATGCTTTCAACCTGCTAGGTTGGCAAGGAGCTGAAGCTAAGATGGGAACTCGCCCCGTCACAAAGTGCTCGGGTCTCGTACCTGGGCTGTTGATTTTCCAGTTGACAAGTCCAGCGTCTTAACTGTTGAGCCACACATGCCAATCTCTTTGGGGCAAACTTTATTGAAGTTTAACAAGACTAACTCTCCACATTAAAACCTGTGATATTCCAACCTGAATGTTACAGTTTTAACTTAGCCATGAGCGGGCTCAATATATCTCTTAATTTATTCTTTCCTAAACTTAACATGATTGATGTTCTGATAAGGAAATACAACACTGCATTTTTTTACAGCCCTGCAATTATAAGGAGTAGAGCCACAATCCACAAGCAAAACCAGGCACACTTAACATACGTCAAATATAACAGCTTCATTACTGGTTCCTTCAAAATGCTTGGATTTTAAAACAGGATTTTGACTTCTACTTAAGCAATTAGTATTGGATTAGATTTGTTAAGATTTGCAGTGCTGTGGGAATTAAAATTCAGTGGCAATAACGCTTCATGTGCCACATGGAAAGAGAATAGGATCATTCTTGGATAAATACATTGAAGTGTGTTTAATTTCTCCTTTTGTACAGAACTAGAAATTAATCCAAAAGATGAAGCTTCTTAGGAACTATACTGCCTTTTTTTTTTTTTTTTTGCTTTTCCTTCCCGTTTTTCTCTCATCCTCTTCTGATTTTGGCTCTCCCTGACTTTTCTTAGCACACAGATGAAGAAGGTCATGTTAACAGTCTTCAAACATAACCACGGAGCCAATCAGTTCTTCAGAGAAGCTTTACAGTAAGTAAAAGATTTGATTTAATTGTTATCTTTTTCCAAGGCAGGAAGAACAAGGGGATTGCTGGGTTTTAAAAAAAACCCACCTTTTTCACGCATCGCCTCCTTGCTTAGATCAGAGCGTTCACCCTGTTAAAATTATTTTGACCGACGCCAAACCGTTTCTAACATCTATTGATAAAACACCAGCTGGAAGGTCTATGTCTGGGCCTGCTTTTAAAAAATAAATAAATTGTCGTGACCCTTTAGATTTGAAATAGACGATACCTCACCGAGCATGTCTGGCTGCTGTGGGGAAGACTGCTCCTACGAAATCCTCAGCCGGAGGACCAAATTTGGCGAGAGCCAGCAGGCTCACCTGGGCACTCCGTGTGGGGGCTGCTGCCACTGAGGTGCTCCTTCGCGCCCCTCCGAAATAACCCATCGCCCGCCCTCCCAACGTCAGACGCGTGCCTTCCTCGTGGCTTCTCTCGACCGTCCCCCCCCCGGGCCTCTCCACAGTCTTGCTGCGTCCTCAAGTCAAGGAAGACAGAACTCCCGGGTCACATCCCGGATCCCGGGAACCGAGGTCTTCCTCCCTATAGGAGGGTCCTTTCAATCAAAGCCGAGCCGTACTTTGAGGCCTCTTCTTGCTTCCCTGCAGCCTTGAACTGAAGGTGGGAATCTTGCGAGGGGGTTTGTCTTTTCCCTTCTTTTTCTTTTTCCGTGGCGTCCCTCCAAAAGGCGTTGACAAGAATAGCGAGCCCGTTGTCTGTGGATGAAGGATAGACTTTGGGGGTGGCGTATCAAGGCGACTTTTGAGATGGTTCTGTGTTCCTTCTGGAGCTGTTTCCCACTTTGGGGTTTGAATCATTTGCAACCCTGGGTTGATAGTTTTGTCGGAGAACCCACAGCAGGTTTTTAAAAAGAATGTACTTCCTCTAAATCCATTACTGGGAAGATCTTCTTTAGGCGTGTATATCAAAGCAACTCTGGGCTTTATAGGAGGAGGAGGAGGAGGAGGGATCCACACAGATTTTTAGAACAGGATCCTAAGTATAACGTGCCTCTGGTTATACTTCCCTCCTTGTGTGTTGGAGGGCAGTATCCGGATTACTCCACGCAGCCTGCTCTTGGTCAGTCCCCAAGTCTGACGGAGCTTAAATAAAATGGCATGATTTCTTCTGAGCCAGCTGTGCTAGAAGCCACTTGGAGCGGTTTTGTTGTCTGAAAGTTCCCAGTAGAAGCAGTTGTGCAAGAGCAAATCATTCTAGTTCACTAGGAGTGTGTCCTTATTTGTTTAGGGGATCCTCTAGTCCGTTGGTTTCGGGACTAAAAACTCTCAGCATACACGACGATCCCATAAATATACATTGGTTTAATCAACACCTTGATTTTCTTTTTAGACTTCTCCATTGATGGATTTCTCTCCCCCTCCCCTCCCAAAAAAGGGGGGAAAGGTGATTGAGCATGTTGAGTGTGGCATGCAAAATACTTTACATTTTGAAGCTGAAATGATACTTTTGTATATCTAGTGGGTGTTGCCTCTTTTTTATTTTTATGTTTTGCATTTTGGGGTAGTTTTGTTTCACAGAACAAATTTCAAAATAACTACTCTTATAAAACCAGCAACTTTTGCTGGAATAAAAGGGAACAGCCTGTTTTTTTTTTTTTAAATGAAAAGGGTTAACTGGAATGGGGGGAGGGGGTGCAGTTTGTCTTGTTTTTCAAAATAAACATTCTGTTTGATCTCCAGTGGGTTGTTCCTTTGTGATGCATTCTGTGGCTCTTTTTTTAAAGAGTGCTGTGGTGCTCTATTTTCCCTAAACATTATAGTCCAGGGTTTTTTTTTTGTGTTGAACAATTGGATAAGTTTCTCTCTCTCCCATCAGAATACTTTTCTGTGCACCACTATAAAAAGCCAAATGAAAAACCACCAATTCTGTTCTTTGGTTCAGGTGTTTTCATTCTTGTTCTATTGGATGCTGACTCTCATCCTCCCAAGGCCTGTTTTAAAAAACGGGTATTTGAGTTTGCAAATGCAAGTGAGATGCAAGCAGAAAAAAATATGGAAGAGATCCCTTTGTATGTCGAAAATAAGCTTTCGATGTGGTAACTCTAAGCCTTTTCTTTCTGAATTCTGGGAGTTGAAGTCCACGCATATGCGCACAGGGGAATTCTGGGAGTTGGAAGTCCAGACCTCTTCCACGTAGCCACGGTTGAGAGACATTGGCTTAGCGGATGCGGTTGTGGAGAGCAGGGCCCTAGTTGAATCAATAGTTTCCATCCAAAGATGGTTTAATTGCTGGCAGGATGGCCCAGAAAGCATGGCTGCTCTTGCCACCTGAGACCTGCCAGAATAAGCTAAAAATAGAAACGTTGAGCTAAGGAGAGGTTGACAAGCAGCCAGCATGCTATTTTTCCCTGGCAATTGGGTAAGCCAGCCAGATGATTATGTAATGACTCACGGTGTGTGGTCCAGAAAATTGGGCTAATTGCACAAACAATGGTTAGTTTCACTAGGGGCAGATGTATCACGCAAACACAGCTGCAGTTTTTATCTTCTGCCCTGGCAGCTTCCTTTGTCTGGAAGCTGAAACGTATCTGCCAGAGAATCCCACCTTGCAGCTTAGCTGACAACAAAAAAAAAGGCCAGCTTCTTGGCACCTCTAAGGCTTGGCCAGTCTTGCTCCCTGCCAGTAATTGGACTCAACATTTCACCATCTTGTTCCCTGCCCCTGGCTGTCAAAAACAATATATTTTTTTAAAACACAGTCCCTGAATACTTTTATTAATTACCTTGTCTCATCCCAGCAGGGAGTGAACAGCCTTCCTAGAGATAATACTTGATAATAAATGGATATAAGCAATAAAAGCCAAAGATAAGGATCAGTTAAGAACCTTGCAGAAATAAATGTTGGTTCTTATCTGATTATCTGTTGAGACTTCCATTCAAAGACAGACACACACACACACACACACACACACACACACACACTGAACAAGCTAGGTTATCTGAGAAGGCTTGGCAAAGGAGCATTTATAGGTCTGATAGCTTATTCTCCGCCACCCACAGGTTAAGAACGATGTTCAATCAATTTAATTGAATGACTACTGTAAACTAGTGGGCTTCCTCCAATTTGTGGCCTAGTGGTTAAAGCACCTGGCTACAAAGCTAGTCCCACCTTAGACATGAAAGCCAGCTGGATGACTTTGGGCCAATCACCAGGAGACGGTGAGTTCTAGTTCCGCCTTAGGCATGAAAGCCGGCTGGGTGACCTTGGGCCAATCCCTCTCCCAGCCCCATTTGCCTTACAGGGTTGTTGGGAGAGGGGTAAAAAGTAGGAACATTGTGAGGTTTGCCATTGTTGAGTTACTTGTAAAAATAATAAAGGCAGGATATAAATTATATATAGGGGCTCAGAGAGTAAGACACGGAGCTTGTTGATCAGAAAGGTCAACAGGTTGGCAGTTCGAATCCCGAGCACCGCGGAACAGAGTGAGCTCCCGTTCCTTGTCCCAGCTTCTGCCAACCTAGCAGTTCGAAAGCATGTCAAAAATGCAAGTAGAAAAATAGGGAGCCCTTTGGTCACAGCGTCCTGTGCGCCTTCGGCGTTTAGTTCTGCCGGCCACATGACCACGGAGACGTCTTCGGACAGCGCTGGCTCCTCTTCGGCTTTGTCACGGAGACGAGCGCCGCCCCCCCAGAGCCGGAAACAACTAACACGGATGTGCGAGGGGAACCTTTTACCTTTATAAATTATATAGACTCTTCCAAAGTTCCCATCGAGCGTGGCTGTCTCCACCAGCAAGGAAATAAAAGAAATGGGTCGTTTCATGCACTGATGTTTGTTTGCATCTTGTCACCAACTCCAAGGTGTAACCTTCCGCTGGATAGAAAGTCCTCTTCTGGTTAAAGCTTGCCTAACCAAGACAACCCACCACCCTTGCTTGCCTTCCTTTCTCTTTCAAAAGTGCCGGTTTCTTTAGCAGTCGACGCAACTTGTGATCATTTTTTTGGCAGTCTCCAAGGAGCAGGCTAACCTTTCTGCTACTGGCATGTCTTAGGCTGGTGTATTTCTCATAATTGCGGCCCCGGCTGGCAAGGATTCCCTCCCTCGTCACTTGGATAAGTGACAGTCTCCTTTTTGGAAGCAAAGCCAAACAGAATGTTGTCTTTCCTATATACTCTTGGCTGCCTTTGAAAGACGTCAGGAGGGAGAGATGCTGGCTGAACGGAGAGGGGAAACTACAGTGGAAGTGGATTGGAAAACCTGTTCAGGTGGTCCTTGACTTACGGCTGTCAGCTTTGGAAGCCATATTCCAAACACTGACAACGGCCACAATTGTGAACAACATTTCCATGGCTAAGCAAAAGAGTTATTAAGTGAGTTCACCCCGTTTTACAACCTTGGCATGGTTGTTAAGGGAATCATTGCAGTTGTGACCTTAAGTGACACGGTTGTTAAGTGAGCCTGGCTTCTGCATTGACTGCATTGACCACACAAAGGGTGATCAATGACCTCAGGACTCTGCAGCCATCATAAATACGAGTTAGTTGCCCAGCATCTGAGTTTGGATCAGGTGACCACGGGGATGCTGCAATGGGTTGTAAGAGTGAAAAGTGGTCACGTCACTTTTTCCAGTGCCATTGTACTTCAAACGGTCACTAAATGAACAGTTGAAAGTCAAAGGCGACCTGTATGTGCCTTTTCCAACAACCACCTGCGTGTTTGTGTAATTGGAAAAATTAGGATTGGATCCATCTTCAATGTTAATGGCTAGAAATTGTTCGGATGCCTGTTTGCAAACCCTCCCACAACTGTCAAAGAAAAGAAACTTCATCGTTTTGTAAAATTCCCCCCAAATTCCAGAAGAAAATAATTCAAGCCTACATGAGCACGTTCACCATCCTCTCAAAGGGGTATAAATTCAGACGTGATATATATATATATATATATTGTTAAAAGTCTGAAAAAGTGCGCCAAGGACTTCGTTTGACACGGTTTGTGAATCCAGGCGGTGCATTCAGAGGTTTGCTAGCGGCTAGAGCGGCCTTACTCTATGGGTCCTTGATCCTAGTGTAGGTCACCTGCTAGCCTGCCTCGCCGGAAATACGTTCTACACATGCCTGGTTCTCTATGGAATCTTAGCATTGGCCAATGGAGGAACTGCAACTCTTTTCAGCGGAAGTACCGGCTTTCCTTAGCTTGCTCTATGGTGTGCCGGCTGGAGCGGCTTCTGGTTTAATCTTCCGGCTTTGGCCGTGGAGGATAGAAAGCTGCTTCTCGCAGGAGCGGCGCCGGTTCAAGGAGAGACCGAGGACGGAGGCTTCAGGGCCGGCCGCTCCCATCCTTGAGCCCTCCAGGGCCAAGGGGTGTAGACATGTCGCAGGTAGCCCTCCTGGCAGAGGATGATGGGGTTTGTAGTCCTGCACGACTGAAGGGGAGCTTGGATGAGTCTCTTGGGGGGAACTGAGTGGAGAAGGGAGGGGGGGTTGAAAAGGGTGTTGGGGGGGGATTGGGCCAGGGGTCGCCCTGAGAAGGGAGTCATGAAATCAGGCAGGTCCCCCAGTGGAGGATGAGGCAGGTGGTGCAATTCTCCCATTAATATATTACCTTATTCAAGAGTAATTCACTCTTAATTAAAGATGTTTGAGGGATAAATATCTGGACAGAGACTATTAGAGGTAAATAGACGAAAATATATAAAGTATATACAGCTAAGATCCAAGATAATAACCCGAGTGTAGGTTAGCGATAAGCATCTATTATGGAAGAATTATTTTGCAGTGTTTCCAAATAATTGTGAACAAGCAATATTGTAAAATTGGACTCATACTTCGCTTTTAGTGATGCCTGGATATGTGAGCTGCCTTTATTTTTTGAGGACTGTTCAAGTCATTGGGTCTACAATAAAATCTCTGGATTGGCAAAAGTGTTCATAAATTAATATAGTTTGCTTAAACGTGTTAACAAATCTAAGCAAACTAATGGTTCTTATAGACTGAATGTACAGTGCAGTATTGATTGGGTTTATTTTAATGATGGTTTTGTGGCTAAACCATATTGGTTAGTTATCACACAGTGTGGAATAAACCATGTTTTCAAACCTTTATAGTTAAATGGACATATGAGATTAAGCCAGAAATAAACTGCAATCTGGTTTTAGCATGCTTTTATAGATATAGATCACTTTTTTTCCTGTTTTTTACAAGTTGCAAAAAGGCTATAGAATAATTATATTGATTTTTGTTTTGAAATATGTTGTCTTGAGTTTCCTAAGGAAAAGTCCCTGAATTTTGCTTTCCTGGATGTTCAAATAATTTGAATAATTATAATAACATTGAATAATTCCTTTGATGTTAATAAAAGCCTTTAAATGTTATTTCCATGTTTCTTTAATTTTTGCTTGTTTTCACCAAAGGGTTGCTTGAAATGGATAGTAAACAATTTTATATGCAAAATTTGCAAAAGGAAGGAATACGTTGACAATCTGAATAAATGTTTCCTAATTATAAATAATTCTGCAATAGTTTTGTCTAACCCTTTGTGTAATCTGATAGAAAAAACCCACACATTTTGGAGTGCTTCCATTTAGCTGTGAATAAGCAAATTTAATTAGTGTTTTAATTATAGCGCTGATCTGTGGTAGAACCAATTAACATAGATCTCAATGTTGCTGAAATTATATTTGCTTTTTAAAAAAAAAACCACTTTAAGGGTCCAGTGCAGCAAAAACAGCTTTCATCTGGGATATATTGAGCTATTGAAATATTGTGAAGATGTCCCACATCTTGCATATGGCAGGGCAAATATTTCGGAAAGAGGCAAAGGGTTATGATACGTTGGACTTGCCTTAAAAATACTGTAGTCACACATGAAGAATACTCAAGTGATCAATCCATATTCAGCAGCAGGGCTAATGGCTCATGCCAAAGGAGACTGTTCCCTCCCCTGCTTTCTTGCACCTTTGGCAAACAACATTGTGGCCTGCAAACTACAGTGGTAGGAACCATGTACTGTAATTAGAACCAATTTCGTCTAGCAGTGAAAGCACCAGACTAGAAACCAGGAAATGGAGAGAGCGCTAGTCTTGCCTTAAGCAAGGCACGAACACCAGCTGGGTTACTTTGGGTCAGTCCTTCGCTTTCAGCCCAGCCCACTTCACAGGATTGTTGTGCGGAAAATAGAAGGAGGGTGGCAGAATATCAGGTATCTTTGCTGCCTTGGGTTATTTATAAAAAAATATATCAGGATTTTAAAAAAGAAATCCTAAAACCTAAATTGTAGTGTAGTAAGCTGTACCAAAAAGTCAGAACAGTGTTTCTCAACAAGTTGAAGATGTGTGGTGTTTGAAATGTCAGGAACTGAGGAATGCAATTTGGAAAATAGCATTTTACACACACACACACACACAGTTTCCATCCCATATGGTTTGAGTACCTCATTGAACAACAGGGTTGGAAGGGACCTTGCACCCTCTCTGCTCAAAGCCTACAGACACTCAAACGTTTATTTATATATTTATTAAATCTGCTTGCCGCCCATCTCACACTGCGACTCTTGGCGGCTTTAACCATGATAAAAAGCCAACAATACAAAAAAGCATATTTAATAACACAACACCATGAAAATAACAATTATCCACTATAACTAAAAGATGGAAATGGAGGGAGGTGGGATCTGTTATTAATCTGTTGTTTGCAGCAATTTGGAGGATTGGTCTTAATCAAAAAGCCCCTTTGGACTGGAGGGTTGGTGCAGTGAGGGCCGCTTTAAAATATCGATCTCTATCCATTCATCCATCTATCTCCGTCCATCTTTCCAGCTTTATTTCTATCCATCTTTTTATCTGTATCTACCTACCTATCAATCATCTCTCTACCTACCTACCTGTCTCTCTCTCTTCTATCTATCCAGCCATCATCTATGCCTTTCTATCCATCTATAATCTAACCGAATCTTATCAATCATCTATTTTCCCCCCCCCCATGATCTCCTGCAGCGGCTTTTCCCCTTTTGCAAAATGAGCCTTGGAATCCCTTGGACTGGGGAAGGGAGCACGTGGGGGGCGTGGCGTGGCCAGGAAGTGACGTCAGCTGCCGGGGCGCCCATGCGGCCTGTGTTGTGATGGCCTCACAAGCGCCGGCATGGCGACCCCTCCTTCCTCCATTGTGGGGAGGGCGAGGCGAGGGGTGGGGGAGTCAGACGGTGGGAGGGGCGGGAGAGCCCCTTCCTTCCTTCCTTCCTTCGTTCCTCCCCCAGCGCTTCATTATGTTGCCGAGGGGGCGGCGGTTGCCATGGAAAGAGAAGGCGGCCTAAGCGCTTCCGGGGCGGCGCCCGCCTCCGACCCGGAAGCGCCTCTTCTCTGCAGGGTTGCCAGCGGGAAGATGGCGGCGGAGGAGCCTCAACAACAACCGGAGCCCGTCGGAGGGGACACGGACGGTGAGGGCGGGGTGATCCGCTGGTCCTCGGGTGGAGTGGAGGGCGCGTCGGGCGTTGTGAACTGGGGCAAGGGCCCCTTCCGTCTGGGAGGCCGCATTAGTCGGGTGGCTTCTTCTTCCGAAGCCCCCCCCCCTCCCTCAGCAAGACCCCCTCCTCTTCCTCCCCCCCCCCGCCCGTTCAGCTCGGTCTCCTTGGCAACGGCGCGCTCGGCCCGGGACGGGCTCCGGCCGCCCTCGGTCACCTTGGGAACCGCCACCTTTCCCCCTCCCGCCGCTCCCCCCACCCCCAAAGGCCGTCTCCGTCGCCATGGAAACGTCCCGCCCGGCGCCCCTGGCGAGGAAGGGGCTCGTGCCGGCGCCCGGCCGGGATGACTGCGGGGCCCATCCGCCCCAGCCCTGGGGATGATGGGCGCTGAGGAAGGCCGGGGTGGTGGTGGGGGGGGCTTGTGTAGGAGCCCCGGAGCCCCGCGGGGGGAATGATGGAGGCGTCGCCTTCCCGGCTGCACCCTGGTGGAGGTACTGTACTGATGGTGTTCCCTAGCTGGGTCACGAGACGTCTGCAAGGAAAGCCCCCCCGCCCAAGCTCAGACAGCCCCAAGGCCACCATAGTCCCCTTCCTCCTCCTCCTCCATTCCCTGGTGACCTTACCTAGTCTGGTAATGAAACGTCTGCATGGAAACGAGCCAGCTCAGAGAGCCCCAAGGACCCACACAAGAAAGCCCTGAGTGCAAATATTCCCTTCTGTCCACTTTATATACAAGTGGATAAACTGAGAGCAAAGCCCACTCTCTTCTAGCACTGATGATGTTCCCTAGCTGGGTCACGAGACGTCTGCAAGGAAACCACCAAACTCAATAGAGCACCAAGGCCACCATAGTCTCCTTCCTCTTTCCCCCCCACCCTCCAGCAAATCTCTATCCCTTCTAGCACTGATGATGTTACCTAGTCTGTTAATGAAACATCTGCATGGAAAGGAGCCCCAAGGATCCTTCAACCCAACCCTGAGCTACAAATATTCTTTTATCAGTACTCATAGTTGTACATTGTAGAAAGACTAACAGGTAATCATATACATAGATAAACAAGCCAATCCTCATTTCAAACCTGTGCTGCAAATATTATCTTTTATAGTAATAACCTTGGGTGGGGGGGTTGCATCTGGTTTAAGTGGGTTTCCCCAGCCCAACCCTTTTCTTATAGGGTGAGTCTACAGAATAACAGTTGGACCTTGGAGTGGAGGTCTAGTCCAGTGGTCGCCAACCAGTGGGCCGGGGACCACTGGTGGTCCGTGAGAGAATGTTGGTGGTCCGCAGAGAAATGTCACTCCCAAAGCAATTAATCCAGGCTGCGCAGGAACACAAGGCTGCGCTGCCCACATGGCCCGTGGGAACACAAGGCTTGCATCGCTTGTATTGCAAACAACACGAGGTAGTGAGGGGAGGGGGGAACTTGCCCCACTCACCCCACACACCTGGCTTGGCCACCCAGCTGCTTCTTTCTGCTTTTGGCGGCACACAAGGAAAGCAGCAAAAGTCTGTCTTTCTCTGCCCCAAACTCTGCCATAAATGAGCCTTTGGGACCCTGCAAGGCCTCCTGCTCCAAGAGGCTGAGCCGGCAAAGACTCATTTCCGGCGGAGTTTGTGCAGAGAAAGAAAGACTTCTGCTGCTTTTTCTTGCATGAAGCCAAAAGTCTCAGTATCATCTATCTATCTATCTATCTATCTATCTATCTATCTATCTATCTATCTATCTATCTAATCCATCTATCTAATCTTATCTATATCTATCTATCTATCTATCTATCTATCTATCTATCTATCTATCTATCTATCTATCTATCATCTATCTATCCTGCGATCCCAAATAAAGAATGATTGATCGGTAGGAAAATGGGGTGGGGAATTTTCCTTCAGACTTTGGGGGGGATTTTCCCAGGGTCTCTGCTCCTTTCTGCAGAGACCCTGGGAAAACGTCAGCAAGCCACGTCAGTCAAAATTCATACTAGTGGTCCGCAGGACTTAAAATTATGACTTTGGTGATCCATGAGGTCCAAAAGGTTGGCGACCCCTGTTCCAGTCCAACCCTCTGCTGGATCAGAACACCTTACACCATTTCAGACAAAATGGTTGTCCAATCTCTTCTGGAAAACCTTTAGTGATGGAGCACTCACAACTCCAGGAATCTGGGAATGTGGGAAACGTGCATGAAAATCCCTTTATCTGCATTTACAGCTTGAGTTTGCTCCTTCTAACCTTGCTTTGTTCCTTTTGAGGCTTGGCATTATTCTCCCTCGCTCTTTACCCCCAAATATTAGGAGATAAAATTTAGCCCCCTTGTTCGAGTTTGCTCCCTTGAAATAATTTGCAAACTAGATGTTTTTTTCTTCTGATTCTAAGCCCCACCCCCCAATGGGGTGCTCATCCATCACTTTATATATTGCATGAATCAGTCTTTTATGGGAACGTTGCTTGTCTTGTCTTAACAGGTTCTGTGTTTGGTGCACCGCTTTATGCCGTGATCTGCTTTTTAAATTTTGAACGAATGAAGGAGTGTGTTTTGTGGACAGTGTATTTTGAGCTGAAGTCTCAGTGTTGAAAACAATGGCTGTGGGTTAATACAGTCAGGTTTATTTCAGGTTCTAGGCACTCTGATTAAATCAGGATTTGTTTTATTTGCTCAGGTATAGCATGTTACCTGAATAGAGCCAGAGGATTGGCATGTTGTCTGAAAACAACCAGGAATACCCTTTCCTTTTTATCCATCTTATCTGTTTTCTGCTCATATTCCTCACACTTCAAATTATGACACATACACACACACACCCGCAGACACTGGTTTTCGTTAAAGTGTTTTTTCAAAAATGTAATTTTTTTCATTTAAAGTGTGCATAACTGATCCCTTTTGTCTCTGAGTTGTTGGGCTGCAAGCAACATAATATTGCCTTATAAGACAATCTCTATATTAGAGATTGCAGTTTGTGTAGTAGAATAATAGAAATAAGCTTGGAGTGAAGCTGAACTTTATTGTGTTTGTAACATCCTGGCCAAAATGTGGCAGGCTACTCTTTTTCTGTCTTTACAATTGATGCATGCAGTACATACTGTAGTCTCTTTCTCTCTTTACTATGAATGCACGATTAAACCAGTCATTTGCTCCACGTTTTTAATATTTATAAAAAGTATTCTGTGAAAACCTTGAGTCAAGGATTAGTGTGGACATGAATATGGTTCTAACTGTGCTAGGTAGAAAATTGTGACTTGAAATATAAGAGGAATAAATGGTTAAAAAGCATGAAATAATACAAAATAACAGAGTTGGAAGGCACCTAGGAGGTCTTCTAATCCAATCCCCTGCTATACTATAATTTATAATGTAATGGGTGAAATAAAAATAGGCAACAATATAATCTGAATGACGATGATTTAAGTCTTGTGTGGAGTTGATGAATGCATGTTAGTGAAGCAGGCGTTGATGTAATTACAAATGAAAGCGTTGGTATAAACAGATGAATTAATGTCACTGATTAGGGACGCTGGGAAAAAAAACTGTACAACGTTCTGCATGATTGTGATCCAGTGAAAATTATCAAGTAAAATTAATGAGTGGATGGGAAGAAATGAATGGGTGGGTAGACTGGCTCTTTAATACATCTATGGATAAAATGTGCAAGAAATTGTGGTCTGAGAATAGCGCCGATTGGGATATGAACGTTGCCTTATTGGCTGATTTGCAGGAAGATTGTGAAATGGAAGAAGAAATGTGGAACTGAAAATCAATGTAACAAAGAAACAAGGCAGTTGCGTCTGAATGGGGAAAATGGAGTGAACAATTGCACACTCTACGTAATTGATGAAAAGCCGGAAGAAATAAATAAACTTGGGTGCTTTGGACGTTTTAGGGACGAGAAATAAAGAAATTTTCAAAGATTGTTTATGAGTTTGCTGTCCAGAGTTAGTGGCAGCTATACCAATTGAATGAATGAATGGAAAAGCTGAGAGAGAAAACTAGTGGTTATTACTGTTTATTAAGAAGATTAATGCAGAGTTTCCCAACCGTATCAACTTTAAGACGCCTGGGCTTAAAGACATGCTGGCTGGGGAATTCTGGGGGTTGAAGTCACCAGGTTGGGAAATCCCCTCTTTAGTGTTTGTTGAAGGATGCAACGGTATCATGTGTGTTTTTGCTGACTTTCTTTCCAGAAATCAGAGTTTATATATGTCAGGAGAAACATGCGGAGCAGTTGAACACAAGGAAGGCACTAAGGAAAACTTGCATTAAAAATAAAAAAAGGGGGTCAGGAATTGACGGATATTAAATATTTGTGGGGTGGAATAAAAGCAAGCAAGCGGCTGGTGGTTTGGCCATATAGCGAGAATATGGATTGTGAAACAGAAATATATAGGTAGCTGTGTGAATGTACTGCAGGGAGGGATATTCAGCAAGGTATGTTCATTTGGAGTGCATGAGAGGCGATAAAGCACAAAAGGCAATTTATTCAGAAAGGGGAGAAGGCAACATTTGGTTAGGGAAGAAAAGTGTTGAGGAGTACGGGGATGTTGCTAACTTAAACTTGATCCTCTTTTTCCTTTATCTCAGACTTTCAGTTCCTCTTCTTTACTACCATGTACAGGTTTTTCTGTGCTTTGCATAAAGTTACTTAGCCCCAGAGTGGGACGAGTATGTATTCGATTAAAGTTTTGTGTATCAGCTGCCTGAGCTGGCAGCTGCTGCCCGATAATTTGCCAATTTAGTTGTTAAAAAGTAAAGTCTGCAGTGAGTCCAGCTCAAATCTAGATGACCTCATGTTGTTTTTCTTGGCAATAGGATAGAAGTGGTCTGCTACTAGTTTTTTTTCTTCTCTCTCTCTCTCTCTCTCTTTCTCTCTCATTTAAGGACGAATCGGAGCCCAGACAAGGTCAGACGGTCCCATCTGCATTGTGTTTTTAAGTGATCGAATCAATAGAAATTAAGTAATTTTCTGCAAATGTCCATGTTAGGGAAAGCTCTCTGCCTGCTCTTGAACTGGCTTTACCAGAAAGAAGCGTAGGACTCCATGTTGCGTGGCTGGCTGGCTCTTTTTTGTTGCTGTTTGTCTGGAACAGATCTGATTTCCTCCAGAATGGATTGTAAAAAGATGGAGCTAATCCTCCGGGAGGCTCCATTGATAAATGCAAACTGCAGGGAGTCCTCGACTTAACGGCCACAATCGAGCTCAACGTTTCTGCTGTTGAGTGAGGCATTTGGTAAGGGAGTTTTGCTCCGTTTTACGGCCTTTCTTGCCTCGGTTGTTAAGTGAATCACTGCAGTTGGTAATCTGTTAAGTGAATCTGGCTTCCCCGTTGTCAGAGAGTCACCAAAGGGGAAATCACACAACCCTGGGACACGGCAGCTGTCATAAATATGAGTCCAGTTGCCGAAGCGTCTGAATTTCGTTCACGTGACTCTGGGGGGATGCTGCAAAGGTCGTAACTCTGTGAAAAAAACGGTCGTAAGTCATTTTCTTTTTAGTGCCATCATGACTTTGAATGGTCACTAAACAAACTATTGCAAGTCAAGGACTGCCTGTATTTTTGCTTCCTAAGGCCCTCCAAATTGGTTCCGTCGATGAGCAGCGAGGCCCATATTTCTCAGACAGACAAGAAGCGAAACGTCTTCAAGGAAAACCCTGTTTGTGTTTTGTGAAAAAGCACCTGGGGGGGACATTTTCCATTCACCTACATATATTTCTCTGTTTTCTCTGTCCTACTTTTGCTCAGGAATAGATCGGGCGTCCCCTTCTTAATGGAGCCTGGCGTGTTCCTCCTGTCCTTGGGGAATTATTATTAGTATTATTATTTTGTTAAACTCTCTTAACTGATGAATCTGGGTTGCGTGTCCGCTGGGTCCAAGGTTTTTGGCGGCAAGGCCAGCTGGCTGTAATCTGGCCCAGGGGTTTTGTGCAGGCTGCGGCGGGGGTGTGTGTGTGTGTGTGTGTGTGTGTGAAAAGAGATGCTCCTCCACTGCAGTAGCATCCCAGCCCTCGCAACACGGAATGGCCCCAGATCAGGTTTCATGGTTTTCTGCAGCCTTGGCAGCTGCCGCCGCGGAGTCAACGGTGCCAGGGGAAAGGATGAACGGTTGCCTGGCTGGCTTGCAAAGCAGCTCATCCAGCAAGCCGGTTGCTTTGTGTGTGTGTGTGTGTGTGAGAGAGAGAGAGAGAGAGAGAAAGAGAGAGCAGCTTTGGGAGTGGCAGGCTTGGCTTCCAGGAGGGCAGCGGAGTTCAGGGTTCCCGATGGAGCCCACCCTGGCGCCTGGCCCCGAAAGGGGGGCCGCGAGGAGGGCTTTCTACCCAAGGCAGTTCCTCATCTGTGCGACCACTTGCGCCTCCTCGCTAGGAGCCCAGTGTCGCAGAGGGGGCTGCAGACTCAGGAGCTGTGGAAAAGGTGGGGTGGATGTTTTGTATGTAATTGCCTTGTTGTTGTTTTTTAATCTCAAGACGTTCGGGGAAGCCAGGCTCGGCCTTGGAAGCTGATCTGCGTTCTTTGAAATCGTGGCCTATTAAAACTTTAATTTATGGAAGATGTAATAGTGTCTTGGATGTGAAGCATGAGACGGAAATAAAATCCAGCATTCTGCTTCACAAATTCCCATTAAGGGGGTGGATGTGTCGATTTCTTCTTTTGCAAAATAAAATAAAATAAAATAAAAATATTGCCTTGTTGCCCTTTGACATTTTTGCCAGGCGAGTTTAATTTTTTTTTGACAACCTTTTAGCTCAGCCCCTGGCCTTGCTTGCCTCTTGGTTATTGGCACTGCAAGCCGGCACATCTGGAAGGGCCAAGATTAGAGAGAGCTTCTGGAACAACATCTGTTTGGGTTTTGTGTGGTTTTTTTTTCTCCCTCCCTTAATCTCAGTGCAGGAGGATGATTGCAAATTCTCACGTGGTTTTGTTCTCTTCCATTTCAGGAGTGAATTGCTTGGCCTACGATGAGGCCATAATGGCCCAACAGGACCGCATTCAGCAGGAGGTGAGCCCTGGTCTTCTGCTTCGTGGCCCACCCAAATCATGCACGTTATTTGTGGACATGCTTCAGGCTAAAGTTGAGGGATCCCCCTGCCTTGTGTTCTGCCCACTCCCACTTCCTTGCACCTCTCTGAGGTCCTGCATCATTTCCTGGGAGTTTCCCTACCGCCACCCTGAATGGGATACAGGGAGGACTTAGGACCAATCCCTTAGCAACAGTTCAAAGTTGCGACAGGCCCCCAGAAGATACTCATGGCCGAAGTTCCAATTCTCCCCCCTCCCAAATTTACAGCCCTTTGCTGTGTTTACATCTGTTTCTTGGCAAAAAAAGGCTGAACGATGGGTTCATTTAACAAGCACGGTCGTCCCTTAACCACGGTGATCCACTTAACGACCGCTGCAAAAGAAACACTCCGGGGTTAAGTCGAGAACTGTCTTTACAAGGACCCGGATTGTTAGGGGCAATATGCCGACTCTGTAAAACCGCTTAGAGAGGGCTGCACACAGCACTGTAAGTCTAAGTGCTACTGTTATTGCTATTGATGGTGTGTTTCTCAAGCTAGGTGGCGGCCGGCAGTGTGTTTGGATGATCTCTTGTTTGCCACGAGCGTGTTAACAAGTGCCCGTGGCCTTTGTTGCCACACTGGGCGGTTGTGTTGATTCAGCCTCTTTCTTTGCAGATTGCTGTCCAGAACCCTTTAGTCTCAGAGAGGATGGAGTTGACCGTCCTGTATAAGGAGTACGCGGACGATGACCATGTATACCAGCAGAAGATCAAGGTGAGAGTCCCCTGGGAGGCTGGGAGGAAGTAGCCGGAGCATCTTCTGCCCGGGGGGGAGGGAGGGAGGGGGAAAAACACACCTCAATTTGGTTGTTTGTTTAACTAGAGGGGAGGGAGTGGATCAGGGGTCTCTCCAAACTTGGCAATTTTTTAAGAGTCGAGAACTTCAGCCCCCAGAATTCCGCAGCCAGTTTGTCTCCAAACTTGGCCACTATCCCTAGGGTGGCTGGTTGGGGGATTCTGGGAGCTGAGATCCACAAGTTTGGAGAGAACCCTGAGATAGACCTGAGCTCAAAGAAGAATAGAATAGAAAATTAGAATAGAATTATGAAAGAATAGAATAGAATAATGGAAGTATAGAATAATGGAAGTATAGAATTATGAAAGAATGGAATTATGAAAGAACAGAATAGAATAATGATAGGATAGAATGATGGAAGTATAGAATAATGGAAGAATAGAATTATGAAAGAATAGAATTATGAAAGAACAGAATAGAATAATGATAGGATAGAATAATGGAGTATAGAATAATAGAAGAATAGAATTATAAAAGAATAGAATTATGAAAGAATAGAATAGAATAATTATAGAATAGAATAATGGAAGTATAGAATTATGAAAGAATAGAATTATGAAAGAACAGAATAGAATAATGATAGGATAGAATAATGGAAGTATAGAATAATGGAAGAATAGAATTATGAAAGAATAGAATTATGAAAGAACAGAATAGAATAATGATAGGATAGAATAATGGAAGTATAGAATAATGGAAGAATAGAATTATGAAAGAATAGAATTATGAAAGAATAGAATTATGAAAGAATAGAATAGAATAATTATAGAATAGAATAATGGAAGTATAGAATTATGAAAGAATAGAATTATGAAAGAACAGAATAGAATAATGGAAGTATAGAATAATGGAAGAATAGAACGGAATAGATAGAAAACAGAATAGAAGGAGTGGTAAGGGGCCTTGGAGGTCTTCTAGTCCAGCCCCCTGCTTAGGCAGGAAACCCTAGAGAAGCTGAGCTCCCTCTCTCTCCTCCCTTCTCCCGGCCCAGGATCTGCTGAAGAAGTATTCCTACATTCGGAAAACGAGGCCGGATGGGAACTGCTTCTACCGAGCGTTCGGCTTTTCCCACCTGGAGGCTCTCCTGGAGGACGGCAAGGAGCTGCAGCGGTAGGCTTGGGAACCCCGGGACGGGGAAGATGGGAAGGGGGATTCCCCCCCCCCCCCGAGACCAGCGGATGTTAAGGCGCCAGCCCAGTGTAGAAATTCACGCTTTTGGGGGGGGGGCGGGGGGCGTATCGTTTCAGCTTCAAAGAAGTGGCGGCGAAAAGCAAAGAGGTGCTGGTTTCCCAGGGCTTCACGGAATTCACCATTGAGGATTTCCATAACACGGTGAGGCCCCTTGGAAGGCCACTGCTGGCCAGCCTGGCCGGGGGTGATGGGAGTTGGGGTCTAACCCAGGGGAGGGGTCTCCAAGCTTGGCAACTTTTTAAGACTTTGTGCGCCTCGTCTCCGATGCGAATCAGAATTGGGCCGCTCGGCAACCGCTTCGTATTCACGACGGTCGCAGCGTCCCCGGCTTGACACGGTCCTCCTTTTGCGACCTTCTGAGGAGCAGAGTCCATGGGCAAGGAAGGTTCACTTAACCAACCGGGTTCCTAACTTAACCGTTTCACTTCACGGCTGTGGTAAGAGAAAGGTCGCATAAAATGGGGCAAAGCTCCCGGAACAGCTGTCCCACTTAGCAACCGAAATTTATGGCTGTAAGCCAAGGACTATTCAGAGGGGATTTGAAAAGAACAGAGGGGAATGGACAGGTGAGAGGCAGGCACCCCCTTGGCAGGAAGGAGAAACCCTGGGAGTTTGCGGGGGGGGTGAGGTGTTCTTTCATTGGACACCCCCCCCCTCAAATTTCTCGGTTGAATCCCTGCAGTTCATGGACCTGATCGAGCAAGTGGAGAAACAGACCACGGTGTCGGAGCTGTTGGGCTCCTTCAACGACCAGAGCACCTCCGATTACCTTGTCGTCTACCTACGGCTGCTGACGTCCGGCTACTTGCAACGGGAGAACAAGTTTTTCGAGCACTTCATCGAGGGAGGACGGAACATAAAGGAGTTCTGCCAGCAGGTCAGTTGGGCATTAGCAGGGCATCCTCTCTGCGTTCAGAGGTCTTGGGCTCTCCCGGTTTCACCTACAGTTATTGTGGAGCTTCTAGTCCTCGTGATCGAGAGGAAGGGAGAGACGTGTTTGCACACGGACTTTGAGCAGCCTTGGAGGGAGCAGTGATTTTAATGCCTGTCAGACTGAAACCACCGACGGTTGGTTGGCCTAGAACAGTTTTTCTCAACCGCGGCGGCTTTAAGATGGGGGGCACTTCAACTCCCAGAGTTCTCCCCCCCCCATCTTGAAGCTGCCAAGGTTGAGAAAGTGGCCTTAGAGGTAAAGATACGACGGTGATGATAATCATCTGTGATTACTGGCAATAGATTGGCTGGGATTTCGAAGTCACCATTGCAATGACACCCCATTTAGCAGGCCTTCGTGACGGATGGGGAGTATTGGATCCAACAACGGGGTACCCCTTCCTCCTTTGAGGGGGACTGCACCAGCACAGAAAAGTTGGGGAGAATGGTCTGCGTGCAGGGAAAAGCTTGGGCCACGTAGCCAAAGACTCCCAAAACGATGGGGCCTCCACTGCCCTCAGCTCCCCAACGGGGAAGGCGTCGTGCAAATGACCGAGAACCCCCGGAGTGGGGATGATGGGGAGGGGGGCACCAGGTTGTTTAATCGTGGATGGGTCCAAGGTCAGGCCTTGGGGGGGATCTTCCTCCACTTTGCAGGATTACGTGCAGCTCGGACGGCAAATGAGGCCTCCGCAGATCCAGCAAGTTTCTCTTTTGTTTATAAAACTTAACAGGCCCTCTTACCTCAAAGGTAACTTGGGCCTGTGTTTCTAGTCCTCTTGAAGGCAAAAGAGCCCAGCCGATTGGGGGCGCAACTCCTTCTCAATGTCTGCCTGGGGACCCAAACCGCCTGTCAAGCCCAAAACTGACATCTGCGTAGCCCTTTTATTTAGCCTTAGTATATATTCTTTTTCTTTCTTTCTCTTTTGCTGGTTATGGGGGGGGGGGAGTTTCGGGCTTGCCACACTCCTAAGGTGGGAAGAGGGGAGGCAGAGAGAATTGTTGAGGCTGGGCGGTTCTCCTTCCCGTGGGAACCAAAGCTGAGACCTGGAGGTGATGATCGATGGCACCAAGAAACGTTGGTTTACTTCTATCGGAGGATGTGACTTTTGGGGGCTGTTTCTAATTTCCAATATTCCGTGGTGTGTAATTCTTGAGTCATGCCAGATCCGGAATTGCCGCAGACTTTGCCAATTTGAACGCTTTCTTCAAGAAAAAGGGGATGGTTTTGGAAGGTGGGCGTTGCTCCTTCCTTTGTAAACGGATGCCATCCGTCTTGGGCTTCTGTTCCCGGCCCTCCCTCTCCGTCTCTTCCAGGAGGTGGAGCCCATGTGCAAGGAGAGCGACCACATCCACATCATCGCCCTGGCGCAGGCCCTCAACGTCTCCATCCTGGTGGAGTACATGGATCGGGGCGAGGGCGGGACCACCAACCCCCACGTCTTCCCCGAAGGCTCGGAGCCCAACGTGTATCTACTCTACAGACCGGGACACTACGACATCCTGTATAAATAGAGGGGGGTAGGAGCGAGGCAGGTGGCTGGTCAGTCAGCCCACCCACCCACCCCTTCCCCCTCCTATCTCTCTCTCTCTCCCTCCCTCCCCCTGCTGATGTGTCCCCCCCTGCCCGTGTTTCTCCCACCCCCTCCAATCCCTCTCGCCGGGCAGCCTCGTCTGTGCTTGTAAATGGTGATCGTTCCGCTGCCCGTCTCGCTCACTTGGTTTGTTTATTATTATATATTTTTTTTCCCTGCTTTTGTTGCTACACTCTTCTTCTTCTGTGTTTTATTAAAGGGGAGGCTGGTGAGACCACCTTTTTTTCCCCCCGCTTCTCTCTAGTGTTTCTGGGCTAGGAAGCCCCCAGCCCACGACGGAGGAGGGCACAGGGTCTCTCCAACCTTGGCCACTTTTAAGACCGGGGGGACTTCCAACTTGAAAAGAGGATCCAGCGGATGATGATTCAATTTGGAAGTCCATAAAAGTCTTTAAAAGTGGCCCAGGTTGGAGACCCCCTGCCCTAAGGGCACACAAGCCCGCAATCTTTTTTTTTTCTTTTTTTAAAATGCATCCTCGGCAGGCCGCACCCCGCAAGATCCTAGTCCTCAAGTTTGGGAGGAAATAACCATTTTTAGCAGGGAAATGTGCAGGGCAACTCTGGATGTGGCTTCCGTCTTTCAGGAGACCGGCTGGTTGTCCCTTCCGTAGAGGTCACTCTGTGCCTTTCTTTGATCCCCCCCACTTCCTCACCGGGGAGTTCCTGAATTTAATTCAGATCTCCTTCTGGGTCTTTTTCCCCCCGTTTAAATGTAAGGCTGTCATCTACAGGGAGTCCTCGGCTTATAAAAATCCGTTTAGTGACCGTTTGTGAAGTTACAACGGCCCTGAAAAAAGGGGCCGTTTTTCACACGGACGACCGTTGCAGTCTCCCCTGGTCACGCGACTGACGTTCTGGTGCTTGGCCACTGGTTCGTATTTTCGGTTAACAACTCTGGCGAGGAAGGTCGTCAAAAGAAAGGCGAAACTCGGACATCCTCTCTTAGCGAGAGAAATTCCGGGCTCAACTGTGGCCGTAGGTTGAGGACTTCCTGTCCCCTGGGGGGCTTTTTGGGGGGCCAGGAAGCCGAGATGGGCTAAAGTTGTGATCTGGGAACGGCGGCTCAGCTGGAGGTGGGGGCTCCAAGTCCATTTGGTTTTTCCCTTGGCCAGGAACCCCTCTCCTCTAAGGGGGGCTCGTGTGTGCTGCTCAAGCAGTTGTGTGTTTGCACGTTGTGCCGGTCAGGCCTGCTTGTGTGGAGCGCAGGAAAACCACAGGGTGGTGGGAGGTGACTTGCCAGCCTCTTGGGACGAGAGGAAGGAAAAGAAAGAGCGCCCCCTGGAGCTGCCACCGTCCGTGGTTTGCTCTGCCTAATGCACCCGCCGGACGGTGCCATTGTGCTCCCTAACACACACACACACACCCCACTTTCCCTGCTAGTTTTTTCAGATCCTCCTCGTACTCCCACCCTGCCCTCTTTCCCCCCCCCTTCCCCCAAACCCCCCAAGAGCTGCTGGTGGGGGGAGGACAAGCCTTCTTGAACGTTGCATTCTTTTAAAAAATGGCTTTTCCCGTTCCCCAGAAGCAAGGACCGGGCCTTCTCCCCTCAAAGCAGCCGAGCTCAGAGGTAACGGCAGCTTGTCTGCTGTTGAACCATCTGGGGGAGGGGAGGGTTTTGCATCGTGCCCCCCAGGGCCGTCCCTTGGCCGCTGGCCGACGGCATCTAGCAAGCCCCTGCCCTGTTTTTTTCCGCCACCGTGCCAAAGTGAGCCGCAAAGTCTCAGCTTCGGGTCTTTTGTCCCGGTTTCTCTGCGGAGACGCCGAACAATGGCTTGTTTCTTTTTCCCCTGGTTTTAGCCTCTTGAGCAGAAAACTGCTAAGCACAGCAAAACGGTCTGCCAAAAGGGGGGGCCTGAAACTCTCAGTCGCTTAAGTCTAGCCGGGATAGGCCGGGAGGTGGGGGGGTCCAGTAGGTAGGCGGATGTAATTCTCTGTGTGTGTGTGTGTGTGTGTGTGTAAGTACTGTGTATGTGGGTGTTTCACCCAGGACCCCAGTCCCGCTTCTACTCACTCGCCCCCATCCACCCACCAGGCTTTTACCAGCGACACGACCGGATCCTCTTTTCATTTTTATTCCGGCATTGCGGCCGATCACGCCTGGGGAAGAAGAAGAAGAGGGGGGGGGGGCTGTTTTCTCCTAGCTTTCCCCCCTTGGAAAAGATCCGGCGTCTCCTCCTGCAGAGAAGCAGCGGGATTTGCAGGGGAGCCACTTCAGAGCTTTGAGGACGGAGGTTCCTCAGCGGGATCTGCTGGGAAAAAGAAGGATTTAGGGTAAGCGCCCCGTTTTCCGACAAAGCACCTGCCCCGTGTGAGCCCCGGTGGCCAAAAAAACCACCGTGGGTCAGTTGTGGCACCTTCAGGGGGGAGGCGGGCAAGGTGGGAAGACGCCCCGGCTTCAGCGATGGAGAAAAAGACCGTGGGTCAAAAGTTTTCATAGCGAAGTGGGCAGCGTGCGCAGGAGTAAATAAACCTAAAATCTGTTTTAAACTTGACCTGTGTTTGCATAGTGCAGAGAAAAACCTGATCAACTGTTGATCCTCCTCCTCCTCTTAAAATTGCTTGGTTTTCTGACTTCGTGGAGATGATTCCGGGCCTGTGACTTTACCCAAACGTGGGAATGTTACGCCCTTTATGAGCCATATCCTGGTTTATTCATTCCCGTTCTTCGTTCTTTTAACCGCTCCTGCTGGGCGCTGAGCCCTTCTGAATCTAACGCAAGCCTGGCTCTGTGGCTTTGTGGTGTGAAGTGGTGAAAGCGGCATGGGGGGAAATTCTGCATTCTTCATGCAGGTCCAACCCGGAAAGGCTAAAACACGGTGGCATCTTTCATCAAAGGAGAAGAGGCCAGAACGGTGACCGAAAACTGCTGGGAGTTTTATTCTGCTCCTACAGAATTTCTCTCTTGTCACTGGTTGTGCATAAAAGGAGAAAAGACACACAATTTTCCTTTTGTATCACTTTGCGTGGCCTTGACTTACAACCACATCGGGGTCCACTGTTAAGCAAGGCGGTCGTTCAATTGAGCCGGGCCCAATTTTGCCAACTTTTTTTGGGGGGGCATGTTAAGGAAATCACTGCAGCCGTTAAGGGAATCATGCGGTCGTTAAGCGAATCTGGCTTCCTCCATTGACTTCGCTTGTCATGAGGTCACAAAAGTGGGGGGGGGGGAGAATCACAGTGACCCTGGGACACACCACAACCTGTCGTAAATACGAACCAACTGCCGAATTTTGCTCATGAGCCCCTGACAACCATTGTACATACACTACGGTTGCATTGTGGCGTGTGTATCCAAATATACACACGCCGGTTTGTCAGGCATCCAAATTTTGATCACGTGATGGTCGTAAGTGTGAGGACCAGCTGTACGTCCCTTTTTCTCAGCCTCGTAGCTTCAGTCACTAAACGAATAAGGTTGAATATGTGCAGGCCGGGAGATCCCTTCATGGGCCCTCTGTGTATCTTCCCAGCTCGGACCGGAGGAAACACCGAGTTTTAGTGGGCGGAGAAAACCAGGCTAGGACACTGTTAGGGCCAAACCACAGCATGCGTTTCCCACGACTGCACTTTTGCACACCGTGCTGGGAAATGCTTACCGCCTTCGGCGCATGGGAAGCGGGGGGTCAGGCTGGAAATGAGAGGAAGGGTGAGGAAGGCTCCCAGAAAGCCATTGATTGTCCTTTCACCACCTAGATAAATCATGGTTTCTCAATCCAGGCCCACTTTAAGACGGGTGGATTTCACCGGGGGAATTCTGGGAGTTGAAGTCCACGCGTCTTTAAAGCGGCCAGGGTTGAGAATCACTGACCTAGACAGAGGCCCCAAGCAGTGACTCACCGATGGGAAAAAACTTGGGCAGCTTCTCCTTATAAATTTCATCGTCCTTTTCCAGGAAAACACAGACGATCAGCCGCTCGACCTGGCCAAGATATAACCATGGTTAGCAGGAGAAGGAAGCTGGGAGGGGGGGGAGGTCAGGATGGCACTTTGGAAATGTGTGGGGCCCGCCTTCACACACTGCTTGCACCTGGCCCAATCCACGTTTAAAGATACTCTTATCTCAAATTAGCGTTCGGGTTGAAGGGATACAGGTAAGTCACAGCTCTTACACAGGTAAGTCACAGCTCTTCAACTTTTGTCACTTAACGAACAGTTATAAGTAGAGGACTATAAGTGGAGAGCACTACTCCAAATTCTGTGATGGGGCTTTGCATGGGTTTACTAATAATCCCTTTAAAAGAGTTTTTCCCCTCTCAATTTTCCCCGCCTATCCTACAGTACACACCACCCCCTGCAAAAGGCCAGCTGTTGGCTGAGAAGCTAAGATTGTGTGCTTGGTCAGAAAGAGACACCGGGCCGAGCCAAACGGCTGCTTTTTCCAGCTCCCGCCAAAGGCCTTGGCCCACCCATATACCTTGTCCTTGTTGCCTTCTAGCCAACTGTGTAATGTGTTGAGAACAACCTCCGCAGCATCGTCATTCGGGTAGCCTGTGAAGGAACATTGGAAGTGGCCGAATACCTGGGCAGGTATCCTGCCCACCTTTCTCTCTTCCCCTCTGCCTTGGTACTTACCAAACACCCCGGTGGAAATACAGGGGAAGGCCTGTAGGCAGAGAGGAATGTGAAGAGAAGAAGGTTAAAGGATGGGGCTGGACTCCGATACAAAATGGTCCCTAAAACGTTTCTCTCGTACGAAGGTGAGAAAAGGGGCAAATCCCCTTTTTCCTTCCTTGGCAGCTTGGGAAGCATCAACTTCCAAAGGAGGGCGATGTGGATAAAAGGTGTCTTGGGCAGGAGGGGCAATAAATGGGGAACGTAGCCAGAGATCCTTCAAGGTCAAAATCGCAGCGAAGTTGAATTTGTCTCGACTCAGCTGAAAACGTAAATTCTACCGTCCTTCCCTCAACATCTCCCCTCCCTCTAAACCCCCCGTTGTTTTGGATGGTGTTTCCCTCAGGGTCTCCTTGAGTAGGGGGGGGTTGGACTAGAAGACCTCAAAGATCCCTTCCAGCCCTGTTATTCAGCAAATGCGTTGGACTCTTCAGTATCCAAAGCTGGCTGGGCATCGCAGGTCGTAAGTCGAGGCCTCTGAAGGCGGCCTTCTCGAACCTTTGCTAAAAAAAAGCCCCTGGCTCTTCTCCCGTCCAGATGGAGTGAGGTTTAAGGTGGTCCCCTGGGAAGCCTTGGGAGCATCTCCGGCTTGCGTGGTGGAGCTGATGCCTCTCAGACCTTTATGACTTTATAACAAACCCCAACTGGGCCTTCAGCTGTGGCTCCTCTCCTCCCTTCTGGTCTTCCCCAACACTCTTGAGTTGGAGTCTGTCATTGTTTTAGCCAGTGGATTTACTGGGTTTCTGCCTTAGAAGCAGATTGAGACTGGGAAAAATGAAACTGGCTGCTTACCTGCCAAGGTAAGTTCAAATTAACAGAGTTGGAAGGGACCTTGTAGGTCATCTAGTCCAACCCCCCGCCCAAGCAGGAGACCCTACACCATTTCTGACAGGTGGCAGTCCAGTCTCTTCTTGAAAGCCTCCAGGGTTGAAGCTCCCACAACTTCTGAAGGCAACTTCTCTTCCATGGGTTGATCGGGTCTCCCTGTCAGAAAAGCTCCTTAAGCAATACTTAGAAATGGATGAATTAGATCCGTGTTTTGCTTCTTTAAGAGGTGTGGACTTCAACTCCCAGAAGCCCCTGCTGGCTGGGGAATTCTGGGAGTTGAAGTCCACCCCTCTTCATTGTAGCCAAGATGGAGAAACGCTGGTCTTATTCATCCATTTCTAAGTAGCATTCAACGAGACAGGCAGCCTCATGACCTCCACGCGTGATGGACTCCGGCTCCCATCGTCCCCAGCTCAAGGGACGAGTGGTGTTGACGAGCGCTGCTGAAGAGAGACCAGGGGACCACCAGGTGATCCCCCTTGGGCTTCCAGGTCCTGCTTGGTCTACTCACCACTGTTTGCAGCTTGTTTTCCAAGGCGAGTTTCAAGCTGTTCTTGTAGCAGTCGCCGAGTTCGGTCTCCTGCGAGGAACTGGGCTGGCCCTGGGCGATGGGCCCCACTGTGTGAATCACAACTGGAAGGCAAAAGTGGGGTGTTGCTAGAAGCAGCCCCCCCAAAAAAAGCCCCCCCTCCCTAACTTGCTCAGAGATCTGAGGGAGAAAAGCAGAGACTTCCAACGAGCTGGCTCTCTTCCTCCCTTTCCACTTGCAGAGCAGAGCCAGGCCGACTTTGCGATATGCTTGAAATACTTTTACAAATTAGCAAACGAGAGCTTTGAAATAATTTGCTCCACATCCTATGGGGGGCGTTTCCCCTCCCTAATCCACAACCATTTATCCTGCTTTAAGGTAGCCATTCTTGGACCTGGTCCACGTTGCTTTCATTTGGCGTGCACTTAGCCACCCACTTAACCAAGCGGCAAGATATATATATGTGTGTGTGTGTATTTAATGTCCCCTTTTGTGAAAATGAAGTTTACACACTCGAGCAAATCCAGCCTGGGAATGATTGTCGTTCCCTTTTGGCTCCTTTGGCACAGCGAGATAGAAGCCTTAACGAGGAAGCGATCGTTAGGAACTTGGCTCGTCTCCGGGCATCCTTTTCCCAAGTTTCCTTTCTTTTTTTTCTCCCCTTTCCCCCCCCCCCCAAAGAGTTTCTGGAAACTCCCTTTTCTGATTCAAAGCTGCAAATCCTTTTATCTCTTTAGTTTGAGCCTCCAAGGACCGCCCCCCCCCCAAAAAAGCCCAAAGAACATTCCTTTGGATTAAACAGATTAAAGAGAGAGAGAGAGAAAAAAAGGCAAAGCTCTCGCACAATCTGTTATCAATGCTTTGAAACCTGGGAGTGTCGGCAGCATCGGTCATGCGTGTGTCACGCATCTTTTACATGGGGAGGAAGAGTTACTGTCTTCCCCTTTCAGAGACCTAGGTCTTGGTGCAAGATGCTTAAGGAAGCACCTGCAAATATATATATATATATATACAAAACCACCCCTCTTTTATTGGCCTGTTCCTCTCCTTGGGGGACCCCAGAGTAGCAAAGAGCAAAGAGCACACGCGAAAGTAGCTTTGCAAAAGGGAAGAAGGAGGTTAACAAGCCAAGTTGGGGAGGGGAGAGAGGGAGGTTGAGTTCCCCCAAACCTTCCTGTTGCCTCCCAAGAAATGGCTGATAATGCTCAGGGTGCAAAGGCCAGCTGGGGTCACCAGGGGGGGCCCTCGAGCTAGCAATCCCTTTCCAGGGAGGGGCTGTGGCTTTGTGCCCCTGTTCTGCCTATGGCAGTGGGGAGCTGGCCTGTTCGGGCGATGGGCCGGGGTCGGCCCCCTCCAGGTGTCTGTCCGAGCAGCCGGACCCCTGTGCTCCGTCGCTCCCCGGTGTTTGCCCGCTGACGTGGTTGCCCATCTGCTCCGGAGCCAGTGGTGGTAGAACAGGGGCGGGGGAGGCCTTGCCCAGGCTGGGTAGGGGGAAGGAGGGGGAGCCACAGCTGAAGGCCCCCTTGTCCCGCCTGAGAGGGGGCGTCCTCATAGGTGTCCCCGATTTAACCTCGGTTTGGGGAAAAAAAATTGAGCGCTGGTGCTGGAGAAGGCTCCAAGGATGGGGCAATCCTGGAGTGCCTAACACCAGATTTGTCACTGGAGGACAAAAAATCACACAAAAAAAAGACATCTAACTTACTTTGGCCACGTTGTGCGGGGAAATTCGCAGGAGAAAGCCATGAAGAGTTAGTGGGAAAAGGAAAACCAGGCTGCCCACTTTTCCCAAAGTCCCAAAGAGCCAGCCAGGTAAAACCACTGGGATTTGCCACGGATCCTGCAGAATTGCCAAGGTCTGTCAAACTCCGGTGCATAATAAACGCACGGAAATGTGTTAACGCTCCAAGCCATAAAAGCCTAATTTATAAACTTCCGAAGCTTCTGGATTCAACTTGCGTATTGCGACAAGACCAGGTAAGTGTGTAAATCAAGCCATTCTGATTGATAAATAGATTTTAGCCCAACTGCTGAGTTCGCCCAAACCATCCATGAACCACGTGGGATGAATTCCCAACTTTTGAAAAGGGAGTGACGAGCAAAAAGCTCAACAAGTTCTTGCTCGTAGCTCTTTCGTGATGTGGGGAGGGAGGGAGGGAAATGGGGGACAGGGAGGGGGGTTTCTGATCATCCTGTATTGGAAATATTAGACCTTCAGGGCAGAGAGAGAAGCCTTCGGAGTGACACAGGCTGAGTCTGAGGTTCTTTCAAAGCGACGGTGTTTTTATACAAGAGTGGGGAGGGGGAAATCCATATATATATATATGTATCTGCCTTGTTAGTCCGTTATTTGCAAGCAAATCAATTTAATCTCATAGATTGCTGTGGCTGCTGCAAGGGAGGTTATGGGGGAGAAGAAAGGAGAAGGCCCTTCACTCTCTTGTAGAAAGAGACAGGAGAAAGAATGAAAGGAAGGAAAGAAATTAGCAGCCCAACCTGTCACGGGGGCAGGCAGGCAGCCTGGTGTGAAATTCAATTACAAGGCAGGGAGGTTGGCAAGGAAGCGGAGGGGCAGGAGCAGCTTGAAAAAAAAACTAAAAAAAGAAGCTTCTCAAAACAGTTGTAAAGTTTTCCTTCCCAGCACATATTCTCTCACACACACAGACCCCAAAAGCTGGCAGCGTTAGAATTGGATGGCTGTGCTCCTGAGCAAGTCCAAAGTGCATTTTCGGCCCATCAGCTGGGCAAAGGAGGCTGAAGTCCGCCGCACACACACACCTTAAAGCAATTTCTGCATGTGTGTTTTTAACCACGTGCGTGAATTGAGCTGCTGTGGTTTCCAAACGAAGCTTTGTGCGTGTTGGGTCTATCTACCTACTGTGGTTTATTTGATAAGCCGAATCACGCCTTACAATAGGTGGGTGTTAACAGGAGTAAGACACCCCCCCAAAGCTCTTTGGGGTGACTAGCCAGCCCCCATCCTTTGGAAGGGGGTCGCCGCCTTTGCAGCCCCCCCCGCCCGGTCTTCAGCTCCCCCCCCCGCACATTTCTGGAGGAGGAGGGGGACGAAGCCCAAGGGGGGCCGCGGGAAAGGGGTTCGGCCTTTCCAAATGGGGAGGGGTCGTTTTGGGCGTCCCCCCTCCCCCCCTTCGTCCTGCCCACGGTGCCTTGGCCGATCCGCGCGTGGGTGCCAAAGCGGCGGGCGACCCTTGCAGACCGAGTGGGGGCGCCTCGCTCCGCCCCCTTCAGGATCGCCCATGGGGGGGGGGTTCATTGCGCCCCCCCCAAAAAAAAGGCCCGGCCGCCCCCCCTACCAGCCCTGCCTCCGAGCCCGGTTCCCACCCGGTGGCAAACCACGGTTTGCTTAAGCTGTGATCTCTTGGCATAAGCATAATTTTAGCTGGAGGAAGGGGTGACGGTCAGTTTGGGGGGGCTGGTAGGAGCAAAGGCGGCTGCTTCAGCCCTAGGAAGGCAGGTAGCCCCTTCGACACCCCGAATCCCCCTCCCCAGGTGGGCTCTGGCTCCTCCCACTAGGGGCGTGGCTCTTCCGCCGGTGTGGTGTCGCATCTCTGCCTCCGGCCATAAAGCTCGCTTCCTCGCCTCACCTGTAAAGCAAAACCACCCAAGCAAGGAAACCCAACCGCCTTGGGCGAAGCGGTGGGGGGGAACCAGGCCAGCAACCGCCCCCCACCTCCTAAGGATCTCTCAGTTGCTCCCCGGTGCAAATCAAAGGGACCAAGCCTGTCTCTGCGCACACACACACACCCAACACACACTCCACCGCCCTTTGAGGTGGGAAAAGCATTGCAAGAGGAGCCGGGGAAAGCGAGGGGCACCCCGAGAACAGCTGCATCCCCAGAGCTCATTTGAAGGAAGGCATCCCCCCAGTTCTTTGCTCTTCCTTTTGTCTGCCTGGTGCACCCGTGGAGAGATAATTCTGCATCCTCTCTCTCTGGAATAGGGAGATAGAAACCATAACATGCATTGGACAGTCTTTTCCCCTCCCCTTCCCTAATGGTGGGGAAGGGGGTTGCTAGAAGGGGAAGGGGAAACCCTTGGGCTGTTCTCCAGGTCATTCAAGGAAGAGCCTTCCTTTTCAGGGAAGGGGGAAAGAGGGAAGGAAGGAAGGAAGGAAGGAAGGAAGGAAGGAAGGAAGGAAGGAAGGAAGGAAAGGAAAGGAAAGGAAAGGAAAGGAAAGGAAAGAAAGAAAGAAAGAAAGAAAGAAAGAAAGAAAGAAAGAAAGAAAGAAAGAGAAGAGAGAGAGAGAGAGAGAGAGGAGAGGAGAGGAGAGGAGAGGAGAAGAGAAGAGAAAGAAAAAGAAAGAAAAAGAAAGAAAAAGAAAGAAGAAAGGAAAGATAGGAAAGGAAAGATAGGAAAGGAAGGAAGGAAGGAAAGATAGGAAAGATAGGAAGGAAGGAAGGAAAGGAAGGAAGGAAGGAAGGAAAGATAGGAAAGGAAGGAAGGAAAGGAAGGAAAGATAGGAAGGAAAGATAGGAAGGAAAGATAGGAAAGGAAGGAAGGAAGGAAAGATAGGAAAGATAGGAAGGAAGGAAGGAAGGAAGGAAAGATAGGAAAGATAGGAAGGAAGGAAGAAAGGAAAGGAAGGGAGGGAGGGAAAGATAGGAAGGAAGGAAGGAAGGAAGAAGGAAGGAAGGAAAGAAAAGAAGGAAGGAAGGTAGCAATACCGTTTAGACTTGCACTGTGTAAGCCGCCATGGGCAAATAGGCGGCAATATAAATCAAATAAATAAATACTGCTTCACAGTCCTTTACAGTCCTCTCTATACGGAGTCAGCATCTTACAACCTGGGCCCTCATTTTACCCACCTTAGAAGGACAGAAGGCGGAGTCAACCCTGAGCCAGTCAGAATCGAACTCCCAGCTGTGGGTAGAGCTAGCCTGCAACGCTGCCTTCTAACCACTGCGCCACCAGGGCTCCTGGCACCCCCCCCCCAACCTGTCCAAGTACCCCCCAACCTTAAAGGGCCAAGCGGGGGTCTCACTTTGGAGCCTGCTCCTCTGCCTGTTCAACCCCTTTCTGATTTCCCGGGGTGGGGGTGGGGGTTCCCCTTTGGCTGCTGCCCCCTCCCCTGCCAGAAGAGATGCTCCGTTTGGAAAGACAGGTGCTCAGTTCCCGAAATCGCCCCCCTCCCTCTTGCCTTCTCCTTCAGCCCCCTCCCCTTTCTCTCTCTCCCCGGCCAGGCAAGAGGGCAGGGTGACTCGAAGCTGCTGCCAGAGGAAACGGTTCCTGCCTCCGTTGCATGTTAAGCACCTTCGGGCAACGTGCCTGGAATGCGGAGGCCACCAGAGAGGCTGGCGTGGCCTGGCCACGGGGGGCACGGAGAAGGACCTTTGCAGGGGGTGGGCGGGTCCTTCCTTGCAGGATCGGGCTTCCTGTGCCCGCTTTAGAGGACCAAGAAGGCTTGGCACAGACCCTCCTTCCTGTCTAGTTGGCATCCGGTTCCCCGTTTTTGGATTATTGAGGGCAGGAAAGGTTTGACGAGGATCTTGCAAAGGCCAAACGTTGCAAATGCAAATGCCCCCCCCAGCCCCCAAATGCCAGGGGGGCAGGTCCAGGCAGGGGGGGCATTTGGGGGCTTGGGGGTGGGGGGCTTCCAGCTCTTTCTAGCAGCATCGTTTTCCCTCTGTTCTTTTTTAGTCATTTCTCTCATTGGGACTCCATCGAAAAGTGCTGCCTCGGAACAGCGGAACACCCCGGTTAAACCGTCTCCACAGTCGAAATCACAATCGGAAACGTTACACACTTCCGGATATTTTGGGCTGTTGGGATAAAGGGTTTTCCAACCCAGCAAAATCTGACCCTGCCCTGAGCAAGGGGGTGGCCTAGAGGATCTCTGAAGGCCCCCACTTTCCTGTCCGAAAAGGCTCATCGGGAGGCGCTTTGTGGCCGGCCTTAGCAAGAAAAGCATTCCGGTCAAGCAACAAAACTCGACCCACCCCAAAGATCAAATCTGGCCCTTTTCCCTTGATTGCTCATCCACATGGGGATCCCTTGTTTTCCCAACCGAGATGCCCCACCCCCACCCCCGCTTTGCTCACGTAGCGGCTGATGAATTCCGAGCTGCATTTACGAGCCTCTGATTAATATGCAACTGCCTCATTTGCTTAATTCCTTTTTATTAAGAATTAAGCAGGCGACTCCGAACACGGAGAAGGCCAATTTCCCCCGCTCTTCGGAAATGGGACGGCAGAGACGGAAATATTCCCTTTGCCATTTTTTTTAAAAGCAGGTGAGATACAGTCCCACTTTGGGAGGGGGGGGGGAGGTGTTTGGATCACATTACGATTCGCCAGGGGCACAATCATATTTTAGCATGGGGCGGGCCAAATCTGACAGCTAAGTTTGTTTTAGAGGGGAGTGCCTGGCAATGCCCCGCCCCTGCTGATGAAGCTCCACCTTCTGCGGCTGATGCCACGCCCCTTCTGAAACTCCATCCTCTGTGGCTGATGCCCCGCCCCTGCTGATGAAGCTCCACCCTCTGCAGATGATGCCCCGCCCCTGCCAATGCCACCCCGCCAAGGCCACCCCTTGCCACTGTGGGCCAGACAGGGTCAGCTGAAGGGCTGGATGCAGCCCGTGGGTCGTAAAACACCAGGTCTGGATGATATGAATTGCGGTCTAAAACCATCTTCCCCTTTTTGGCAGCTTCTCCTAGGCTGCTTTCGAAGGAAGCTGGAAAACTGACATCCGTCCTGATGCTTCACACCAGCCTATCTATCTGGTGAAACTGACAAGGCCACGCGCCTGCACTGTCAGTGGCATCAGAGAGCTGCCAAAAGAGAGAAAGAAAATGGACAGGGACATGAAGAAGTGTGTGTTGTCTCTGACCCTGACCTTGCCAATTGCATTACGGGGCAGAAGGAGTGCAGGGCCCTGAAGCAAAAGTGAGAAGAAAAAGTTGGAGGATGCGACAGAAACACCTTCCCGGCTCCGGTCAGTTTCACTGCAACTATTCTCAAACACTGCATGATTCAGTAAACTGGGTACGGGATCTGCCTGCCTGCTTGGCTGTCAATCAAAGCATATTTAACATTGTGCCCAGAGAGGTCTTAAAAATGATTTTCTGAGCTTTAATCTGATTCTAAGGGTCTCTTTGTAGTCAAACTGCCTAATCTAGAGCGTTGTTTATGCTGTCAAGCAGCTTTCAGAGTTAGCAAGTTCTTAACTTTAAACGAGGTTTTTGCCCTCCTCTCATACAGAGCCATGATTCAGGGTTCTGAGTTGAGGAATAAAAAAATTGGTAGCCACTGGTTTTCAAGGCTAAACTGAACTCCGTTTCTTGATTCCTTCCTTGTACGGATCTGTTTCAACCCTCCTGCCCTTTCCTGCACCTCTTTTTCTCCCTCTGGCTGAATCCAGTGATTCAGCTACTCGTCCCGTCCACCAAATGGCCAGTTGCCTATACTCACATCTAGCTGGGAGACGGTACCCACAGGTGATTTTCGCTTTTCCAGTCTCGCAACCATTCAGTGTCCGGCATTCTTCTTTCAGCAGAGGTCCGGCTGCACGGTGGATGCATCCATCCACTGTGAAAGGAATGAGAAACAAAAAAACACAAATGCACACATTGTCAAAATAATAATAATAATAATAATAATATTGCAATACCAGGTGAGGCACACATGGAAGAGAAACGGCTAGGGGGAAAAAAACACCACGGAATATTGTGCTTTGCAAATTGAAGTTGAGTAACTTTGGAGGAAAAAATCAGTATCATAACAGGAGCCCTTGGAGCGATACTTAAAGGGCTGCCTAGATACATGGAAATTTTGAACTTATTAGACCTGAATATTCTGACTTTGCAAAAAACAACAACCCCCCACCCTCCTTGGAACTGCCTGTTATACTCAGAGGCTACCTTGCTAGCTGTCAAATGCAGTCTGAATATCTGGCTGGCTGTGTGACTAAGCAAGAAAGAGTGACCACCAGCCTGTGGTGGAACCTGCCGATTCAGGGGCAGTGTAGCTCCCTGAACAAGATGGCGAAAAGATTAAAATAAAATTGCAGGGAGGAGTCACAACCAGTCTGCCCTCTGCTTTGGGAAAGTCTCTGCGCCAAGTGGTTGGATTGAGCCTATTTAGTTTTTTGCAGGGTTGGGGAGAAAGGGACGGGGAGAAGGAAGGAAGGAAGGAAGGAAGGAAGGAAGGAAGGAAGGAAGGAAGGAAGGGAGGGAGTGAGGGAGGAAGGAAGGGAAGGAAGGGAAGGGAAGGAAGGAAGGAAGGAAGGGAAGGAAGGAAGGAAGGGAAGGAAGGGAAGGGAAGGGAAGGAAGGAAGGAAGGAAGGAAGGAAGGAAAGAAGGAAGGAAGGAAGGAAGGAAGGAAGGAAGGAAGGAAGGAAGGAAGGAAGGAAGGAGGGAGGAAGGGAAGGGAAGGGAAGGGAAGGGAAGGAAGGGAAGGGAAGGGAAGGAAGGAAGGAAGGGAAGGAAGGAAGGAAGGAAGGAAGGGAAGGGAAGGGAAGGAAGGGAAGGAAGGGAAGGAAGGAAGGAAGGAAGGAAGGAAAGAAGGAAGGAAGGAAGGAAGGAAGGAAGGAAGGAAGGAGAGGGAAGGAAGGGGAGGAAGAGGGAAGGCAGGAAGGAAGGAAGAAAAGAAAATTCAAGGGAGGAAGGGAAGGAAGGACAATGGGGAGGAAGGAAGGAAAGGAAAAAAAGAGGGAGGGAAGGAAGGAGAAGAAAAGGGAAGGGAAGGAAGGGAAGGAAGGAAGCAGGGAGGGAAGGGAAGGGAAGGGAAGGAGGGGAGGGAGGGAGGGAGGGAAGGGAAGGAAGGAAGGGAAGGGAAGGAAGGGAAGGAAGGAAGGAAGGAAGGAAGGAAGGAAGGAAGGAAGGAAGGAAGGAAGGAAGGAAAAAGGAGAGGGAAGGAAGGGGAGGAAGAGGGAAGGCAGGAAGGAAGGAAGAAAAGAAAATTCAAGGGAGGAAGGAAGGAAGGACAATGGGGAGGAAGGAAGGAAAGGAAAAAAAGAGGGAGGGAAGGAAGGAGAAGAAAAGGGAAGGGAGGAAGGAAGGAAGGAAGCAGGGAGGGAAGGGAAGGGAAGGGAAGGAGGGAGGGAGGGAGGGAAGGGAAGGGAAGGGAAGGAAGGAAGGAAGGAAGGAAGGAAGGAAGGAAGGAAGGAAGGAAAAAGGAGAGGGAAGGAAGGAGAGGAAGAGGGAAGGCAGGAAGGAAGGAAGAAAAGAAAATTCAAGGGAGGAAGGGAAGGAAGGACAATGGGGAGGAAGGAAGGAAAGGAAAAAAAGAGGGAGGGAAGGAAGGAGAAGAAAAGGGAAGGGAAGGAAGGGAAGGAAGGAAGCAGGGAGGGAAGGGAAGGGAAGGGAAGGAAGGGGAAGGGAAGGAGGGAGGGAGGGAGGGAGGGAGGGAAGGGAAGGGAAGGGAAGGAAGGAAGGAAGGAAGGAAGGAAGGAAGGAAGGAAGGAAAAAAGGAGAGGGAAGGAAGGAGAGGAAGAGGGAAGGCAGGAAGGAAGGAAGAAAAGAAAATTCAAGGGAGGAAGGGAAGGAAGGACAATGGGGAGGAAGGAAGGAAAGGAAAAAAAGAGGGAGGGAAGGAAGGAGAAGAAAAGGGAAGGAAGGAAGGGAAGGAAGGAAGCAGGGAGGGAAGGGAAGGGAAGGAAGGAGGGAGGAGGGAGGGAGAGGAAGGAAGGGAAGGAAGGAAGGGAAGGGAAGGAAGGAAGGAAGGAAGGAAGGAAGGAAGGAAGGAAGGAAGGAAGGAAGGAAGGAAGGAAGGAAAAAGGAGAGGGAAGGAAGGGAGGAAGAGGGAAGGCAGGAAGGAAGGAAGAAAAGAAAATTCAAGGGAGGAAGGGAAGGAAGGACAATGGGGAGGAAGGAAGGAAAGGAAAAAAAGAGGGAGGGAAGGAAGGAGAAGAAAAGGGAAGGGAGGAAGGAAGGAAGGAAGCAGGGAGGAAGGAAGGGAAGGAAGGGAGGGAGGGAGGGAGGGAGGAAGGGAAGGGAAGGAAGGAAGGAAGGAAGGAAGGAAGGAAGGAAGGAAGGAAGGAAGGAAGGAAAAAAGGAGAGGGAAGGAAGGAGAGGAAGAGGGAAGGCAGGAAGGAAGGAAGAAAAGAAAATTCAAGGGGAGGAAGGGAAGGAAGGACAATGGGGAGGAAGGAAGGAAAGGAAAAAAAGAGGGAGGGAAGGAAGGAGAAGAAAAGGGAAGGGAAGGAAGGAAGGAAGGAAAGCAGGGAGGGAAGGGAAGGGAAGGGAAGGGAAGGGAAGGGAAGGAGGGAGGGAGGGAGGGAGGGAAGGAAGGAAGGGAAGGAAGGAAGGAAGGAAGGAAGGAAGGAAGGAAGGAAGGAAGGAAAAAGGAGAGGGAAGGAAGGAGAGGAAGAGGGAAGGCAGGAAGGAAGGAAGAAAAAGAAAATTCAAGGAGGAAGGGAAGGAAGGACAATGGGGAGGAAGGAAGGAAAGGAAAAAAAGAGGGAGGGAAGGAAGGAGAAGAAAAGGGAAGGGAAGACAGACAGACAGACAGACAGACAGACAGGCAAGCTGGTCTGATTCACTCTCTGCTCTCCAGCCATTACAGAGCCCCAATTGATCAGGGAAGTCCATTATTAGCTCATTCGCAGTCCATCTGCTAATCCATAAAACAATATTTGACCAGTTGCGATCCGAGGGGAGTCGATAGAGGCCGGAGGAGTAGGGAGACGGTGGTTTTGTTTTAGAGCAGGCTAACTGTCCGCGTTAGAGAGAGAAAGGAAGGGGATCCCGGTTGAATTCTGGGGATCGATCAGAAGGGTTTCACGTAGAAAGCCAGGCAGAGCAGATGGGGGTCCGACCTCAGATTTGAACCCGGGGCTCTTCTGACATCCTAACCAATGTATTTATGAGAGTTGCAGCATCCCAGGGTCGTGTGATTGTCATCCTGCGACCTTCCCAGGCAGCTTCTGACAAGCCAAGTCAACGAGAGAAGTCAGATGCGCTTAACAGCTGCGAGGTTCGCTTAACGGCTTTGGTTATCAACAGTGGCAAAATTAAAGTTGTCAAATGGTCAAACCTCACCCTAACAGCCGCCCTGCTTAGCAGTGGAAATTTTGGGCTCAATTGCAGGTGTAAGCCGAGCATTTAAGTACTCGAGTAAATGTTTCTATTTCAGGATTTAAACAACGACTAAGTCCCATTGAAATCAGTAAACCTTTCTACTTAAACAAGTTTTAAGTAACATTTAACACTTAAATAATATTAAATAATATTTTATGTTTAAATGAATATTTATTTCATTTTGCCTTGGCTCCCTGTGGCTGGGGCTTTCCTCCAAATCATAGGTTATGGGGCCCAATAAAACCAATCAGGCAAACAAAAATAGAGTGATGACAACCAGGATGATTTAGGGGACTGGAGGATAAAACTTAAGAAGAACCATTGCAGGAACTGGGCTTGGCTACTCTAGGGAAGAGAAGGACCAGGGGAGACAGGATAGCATCTTCCAATATTTGAGGGGCTGCCACAGAGAGGAGAAAGGTGGGGTCAAGCTGTTTTCTAAAGCCCCCGAAGGCCAGACAAGGAAGAATGGATGGAAACTCATCCAGGAGAGATTCAACCTGGAAATAAGGAGAAACTTTCTGACAGGGAGAACAATCAATCCATGGTGGGAGCTCCATCACTTGAGACTTTCAAGAAGAGACTGGGATGACCTCTGTCAGTAAGGGCATAGGGTCTCCCGCTTGGGTGGGGGGTTGGACTAGATGACCTACAAGGTCCCTTCCGACTCTGATTATCTGTTAATCTGTTAATGCTCTCCCTTAAAAAAAAGTTTTTAAAACAATCAACAACAATCTAATTATTATTATTTTTTAAATGATGGGCAAGAGGTTAGAGAAGGATTTTTCTTGACAGGTCTGTTTCTCATGGCAGAGAGATTCTGCTGAAACGTTAACTTAAGAACTACAATCGGAAAACAACAGCCAAACATACATACATACATACATACATACATACATACATAATACATACATATATATATATAAATATATATATATATATATATATATATATATATATATACACACATACACACACAACATATACATATATGTGTGTGTGTGTGTAAACACACACATATGTGTATATATATATATATATATGGAAATCTTTATTATTATTATTATTATTATTATTATTATTATTATTATTATTATTATTATTATTATTATTATTATTTTGCTGTCTGAATAATGCCGCGCATAAAGATTCTTACGGAATATTTTTATCCCCAATTGCATCAAAATTGCCCCCATTTGGGGAGGAGGGAAACGTCGCCCTGTGAATATTTTATCATAAAAGCCTGCTGGAAAACCCACCCATGTCTGGTTGCGTGCATTTTGTCTGCAGTACATGGGGCTGTTTTTTGTTTTGTGTGTGTTTTTTTGCGCGCTGTTTTCCTAATGCCTGCATTTTCTGAAAGTGGTGCTTCCTGACAACATTGTGTTTTCCCTCCAAGCCACAACAAGCGTGGCACAACACAAACCCACCCCCAAGCGAGCTAAGCACAAAGCCAGTTCGCTGGAGTTTCGGCTTCCGCAGTTTCCTCCCCAGGACAAAACTGGAAATACTATTCACCAATTCTTTGGGACGGATTTGCTGAGGATCATAATTCCTTCGTGCCGAGGCTGCGAGGAGAAAGGTGCCCTTGTCACACAAGACTCTAACACAGAGAGACACAATGTGCTGTTGCATTAAGATTGTGCGTGGCTCGGCCCTATTATACCCACCGGCACCCAAAACCCTTGGAGAGGGTTGCATTTTGGTTATTTTAAACCATTTTTTTTTTTGCAGTTTCAGAAGGGAAGAGCAAGCAAATAGAAAGAAAGAAAATAAAACCAGGGTGCTTTGCGATGGGAAACCGAGCGTGACGGCTACCCTGCTGTTGGAGCATGTCTGCATTAATGCCAGGGTTGGTCCGGAGCAAGGGGCAAAGGGGCGAGGCGAAGGGAGGAAGAGGAGAGGAGGGTTAGGACCGCAGTTCCCTGCTTCGCAATGCAACCAGGGGATTAACAGGGGGAGAAGCAAAGTGCCCCAAGATTGCGGAAGGAGGGACTGTGGTTTGATTTTTCTGGCCTTCTGCAAAGCGACAATCCTTTTGGTAGCCCTGTCGTCCTGTTTCTCCAAGGACCTGGCACAGAAGACGGACAGCTTCTGTTTTCCTTCTCCCTCTTCTCCTCTCCTCCTCTTTCTCCTCCTCTTTCTCCCTCTCCCTTTTCTCCTCCTCTTACTCCTTCTCCCTCTTCTCCTATTTCTCTTTCTCCCTCTCCCTCTTCTCCTCTTTCTCCTCCTCTTTCTCCCTTTTCTCCTCCTCTTACTCCTTCTCCCTGTCTCTCTTCTCCTTCTCCCTATTTCTCTTCCTTCTTCTCCCTCTTCTCCTCTTTCTCCTCTTCTCCCTCTCCTTCTTCTCCTATTTCTCTTTCTCCTTCTCCCTCTTCTCCTATTTCTCCTCCTCTTTCTCCCTCTCCCTTTTCTCCTCCTCTTACTCCTTCTCCTTCTCCCTGTCTCTCTTCTTCTCCCTATTTCTCTTTCTTCTTCTCCCTCTTCTCCTATTTCTCCTCTTTCTCCCTCTCCTTCTCCTATTTCTCTTTCTCCTTCTCCCTCTTCTCCTATTTCTCATTCTCTTTCTCCCTCTCCCCCTCCTTTTTCTCCCTCTCCTCCTTTTCCTTCTTCTTCTCCTTCTCCTTCTTTTCCTCCTCCTCCTCTCCTCCTCCTCCTTCTCCTTCCTTCTATCCCACCATCCTTGTTCAGCTGCTGAAGGTTCTTCTTCCCAGTTGACGGCTCAAAACAGGCCTCAAGACCCTTAAAAAAACTTTAATCAGACGGCCAAGGAGCCACAATCTGGAAGTCTCTCCCCCATTTCCTCAAGCATCTATTATGCATGCATTTCACTTTTTTTTTTTTAAACTTTATTTTACGAGGCCTATAAAAGTGAGGAGAAGAATACAAAACCAGGTGGTAAACTGGATGCGCTTGCTGAAAAAGGGGGAAAAATAATTTATAAGCTTGTTGCATAGAACGTTGAAATTTATTGCCGGGGTTCAGGAAGCTGTGTGTAGCACAAGCAGCAAAACGGCTTTTAGGAAAGCGTAGAGTTGTAGGTGCAGGGAGGCAGAGCAGGGAAGAAGGAAAGAAAAAGAGAAAAGAGAGAAAGAAAAAGAAGAGAGGGAAGGAAGGAAGGAAGAAAAAGAAAGAAAAGAAGAAAGAAAAGAAGGAAGAGAGAAAGCTGGAAAGAAAGAAAGAAAGAAAGAAAGAAAGAAAGAAAGAAGAAAGGAAGGAAGGAAGGAAGGAAGGAAGGAAGGAAGGAAGGAAGGAAGGAAGGAAGGAAGGAAGGAAGGAAGGAAGGAAGGAAGAAAGAAAGAAAGAAAGAAAGAAAGAAGAAAAGGGAGGAGGAGAGGCAGGAGGAGGAAGGGAAGGAGGAGGAGGAGGCTGAGAGGAAGAAGGAGAGGAAGAGGGTGAGGAGGAGGAGGAGGAGGGATGGAGGAAATGGAGAAGGAGAGGAAGAGGAGCAAGATGGAAGAAAAGGAGAGGAAGAGGAAAAAAGAGGAGGAGGTGGTGGCGGAAGAAGACGAGCAAGGGGGAAGAGGAGGAAGCTGCTTCAGAGAGCTGGCCTTGGGGGATGAGAAAAGAAGAGACACCCCAGGATTGTTTCCTGATCTTGATCCATGACAGGACAAACCGGCCCGAAGTCTAAAATGTCAGCCGTGACAGAAGCATCCTAAAAAGGAGATTCGATCTGAGGGAATCTAATCAACAAATTTGGGGGATCCCTTGAGCCCCAGGCCTTCAAAGGACACTTCGGGAGAGAGAGTGGGGGGAGGGACTATCCCCAGCGGGAAGCAACAATACCTCCCCCCACCACAATGTTTGTCACAGTTGCCTTCACACGTTTGGCTTTAGAAGCCACACTGTTGTTGTTGTTACACCTGAGAATTTTTTTATTTTTATTTTTTTTGGTCTGTTTTGACAGAAGTGTTTTTAACTTCGAGAACCTTTCAGCTACGGCTCCAGGCTGCACCACCCCACCCCCACTCCTTCCTGAAAAGCAGCCAGGTGGGTAAAGCAAATGAGGGAGTATTAATAATACTCAGATGACGACGACGGTGAAGAAGAAGAAGGAGAAGATCTAATAATGTTTGCCATGCAGCATAATCTGCTGGAGTAGATTCCTGCGCCCCGAATCTGCACAGCTTATCAAGGGGCAACGCCTTGGGATCGACTTTGATCAGGATCTCCTTGCAGGGTTTCTTAAACTTGGCAGCTTTTAAAGTACGCGGACTTCAACTCCCAGAATCCCCTGCCAGCATCCTTTCAGATGGGTGGACTTCAACTCCCAGAATCCCCCAGCCAGCATCCTTTCAGATGGGTGGACCTCAACTCCCAGAATCCCCCAGCCAGCATCCTTTCAGATGGGTGGACTTCAACTCCCAGAATCCCCCAGCCAGCATCCTTTCAGATGGGTGGACCTCAACTCCCAGAATCCCCCAGCCAGCATCCTTTCAGATGGGTGGACCTCAACTCCCAGAATCCCCAGCCAGCATCCTTTCAGATGGGTGGACCTCAACTCCCAGAATCCCCCAGCCAGCATCCTTTCAGATTCTCAACTCCCAGAATCCCCAGCCAGCATCCTTTCAGATGGGTGGACCTCAACTCCCAGAATCCCCCATCCCACGTGCTTTAAGATGATGGGTTGATTCATTGAACAACTGAATTACTACTTGAACAACTGCAGCGATTCACTTTAACAACCGTGGCAGGAAAGGTCACCAAGCAGGGACAAACCTCACAACTGTCTCGCTTAAACGTCAGCAACGTTTGGCTCAATTGTGGTCGTAAATGGAGGACTACCTGTAGTCGGCAAATGCCGGCGTCTTTCTCGTGGGGCCATCCTGAGGAAAGTTGGCTTCTCTCGCTCTCTCTGGTGCCATTTTCCCCCTCGGCTTTGTAAGGCTTAATTTGCAAATGACCTGCTTTGCTAGCTGAAACAGTTTTCCTGCGGTGAAAAAAACAGCCGTTTTCTGGATCCCTCTCCGAAAATGAGACCGTTCCCATTGGAAATCGCCAGAGGTGGAAAGCACAACCACCAATGCTGGCTTGGCATGCGGATCGACTTCTTTGTGGCTATGTGCTAGCTCTGTCCTCTCTAAGATGGGATTTGGAGACAGGGAGCATGGGAGAAGGGAGAAGGGAGGGGGGGTGTTTCTTGTTGCTTCAAAAGGCCTCGTGCTGTTCCCGGCCTCGTTGAGAGGCAGAGTGGAAATGGCACCACAAGGAGATCCCTTTCTACGACTCACCAGAGAGATGAGAGCCTATCTCGAAATGTTCTTTTCTAACAGCCTTTTCCGCCGCCTCTAGAAATTGCTAACGCTGGAGAAAACCCAAGAGCTGTGCTCTCTATCCATTATTGAATTCTCTTGATAGTCTAAATGTTGGGAAATTAGTAGGGTTTGAAGACTACATCGAAGCGTTGAATTAGCTCGGCATTAGTATCACATGGATGCATATATTTTTGTATGTTGTTGTCTTTTTACATTTTAGTTCATTTGAATCACCCGCAAGGCATATATTTTTCTCCCCCTGCAACGTCTCTGGTGCATTCCCCCTTTTTTTTTTTTTAATTTGCAACGTTTCTCCGATAATATTAAAACGCGCCCGCCCAGACACAAATCTCAAATCTGCTTGCAGTTTCCTTCTGAATTACGAGTCAGCAGAAGCAGGCTGTTTCAGAGGGCAAAGCTTGGGAAAATGAAAAAAGGAGGGGAAAAAACAACAACAATTGGAATGCAATTCACAGGCAAAACTTTCCTCCCTTCAACGAAAGTGTGTGTGTGTGTGTGTAAGTGTGTGTGTGTGTGGCTTTGTACAAACACACACACAGCCTGTAGAGATTTTCACTTATCCAGGTTGTGGTTGTCCAAAAGGTGCTTTTTTTTCAGGAGGCAACTGGACTTTTCTTGTTTTTTTCTTTGAAAGATGTTTTGCTTCGCATCCAAGAAGCTTCTTCAGCTCTGACTGGATGATGGAGAATGGATGGATTTATACTCCTTGCAGACAGCTGGTCATTTGCATCCTTTTTAGAGAGTTATTGAGGCCACTTGGCCCCTCTCTCAATAGAGTGGGGGGGGATACAACCTCATCTATCTCCAGTCTACAATAATGATCCTTTCAACAGTTCCAAGAAGGCTCCACACCCATTTGCACCCCTCAGGTGTGACCCTGAGGACTCCGATAAACCTCCAAGTGGCCTCAACGACCCTCTAAAAAGGATGCAAATGACCAGCTGTCTGCAAGGAGTATCAATCCTTCCATTCCCCACCATCCATTCCCCACCATCCAGTCAGAGCTGAAGAAGCTAAGAAAAAAAAAACAAGAAAGTCCAGTGGCCTCCTGAAAAAGCACCTTTGGGACACACACATCACATCCTTTTGCCGTTGTCTGGCCCCTGGACTCCAATTAAAGCTCCATGCCTTTGTTAGGGGCAGCTGGCTCCTATTGAGACATTGCAGGAAGTCCTCAAACCACAACTGAGCCCCAAATTTCCTGTGGCTAAGTGAGACGGCGGTGAGTTTTGCTCTGTTTTACAACCTCGCTTGCCAATAGCTGTTAAGGGAGTGACTCCCGTTGTAAAGTTAGCCACACGGTCGTTAAGCGAATCCAGCTTTCCCGTTGACTTTGCTCGTTGGAAGGTCGCTATAGGGGAATCATGCGCCCCCCCCCTTCCCGGGACGCTGCGACCGTCGTAAATTAGAGTCAGCTGCCAAGCGTCCGAATTTTGATGTCCAGACCATGGGGAGGCTGAAATGGTTTCCGACTCGCAGAGCATGAAAAACGGTCCTAAGTAACTTTTTCAGTGCCGTTGCAACTTGGAACAGTCAGTAAACGGACTGTTGTGAAGGCTGCCTGTACAGAATCACAGACGCCCACAAAAAACAGAGAAACCAAACCTGTGACAAGTTAAACCAGGGGTGTCCAACCTTGGCAACTTTAAGACTTGTGGACTTCATCTCCCAGAATTCCTCAGCCAGCAAAGCTGGCTGAGGAATTCTGGGAGTTGAAGTCCACAAGTCTTAAAGTTGCCAAGGTTGGACACCCCTGAGTTAAACCAAATTGCCAATAAAAATGGCAGGCTGTTGGTTCCTCTGAGGTTTACCTTTTTAAAGAAACCATTTGGCACAGGTAGGGGAGAAGGGCGAAGTGATTGATGGGTAGATAGGAAGCGGGTAAATAATCCAACTTTTGTGTCTCGCTAAAAGCAACGGGAAAGATTTCTCAAGACTTTGCGCCAACGTGAGGAACCCCGTCCTGAGTTTTTGGCTAAGACCTTTCCAATGTACCTTTTCCACCCAAAGAATGACAAACTCAGCATACGAAGAAAAAAGAGAGCAAAAAATAGAGGGGGCTGTGATTTATTTTAGGGGCTTCTGTGATACAAACCTGTCTCCCTGGACAATTTTGTGTGTGTGTGGGGGGGGGGAAGGACCTTGAATTCCCCTTAAAAGTTTTTGCTTTTTGGACCTAAGGCAGTTCTCCCCCCGTCTCCCCTCGCGAGGAAACCTTGATGCCAAACAAATCAGAATTATGGGAGGGAGACCTCAATTATGCCCCCTGTCCTGCTTGGGTAAGAGATCTCAACTACAGATCATAAATAACCGTCAATAAATAGATTAGGTGGAGGTTGACATCATGTTCCGCATTGCACACAAAAGGAACCGGGCAGAGAGAGAAGAGAAGAAACTGGGCTTCTTAGGAAAATTGGAGGCGGGAGGGGGACATTGTTACAGGAGTTTTGCACAAAGGTGGGGTGAGATTTGATGCGCTCAAGAGGGGGGAACCTAATGCGCAAATACGGCACGTTCCCAAAGGTTTTATGAATATACGCAGAGGGATTTGTGCTTCAGTCGTGGGGAGAAAGACGGATCCGGGAGCAAAATGGTTGTCTGAATGCAGAATCGGAGGTGGAGAGGATCCTGGCCCTTCAGGATCGTTGTTTACCTCCAAAATCCCAATTAAAGAATTCCTGAGGCCAGCCAACAAAGGGGACACTACGTTTCTCACCTTGCTGAATTGCTTATTTTTCTTTTTTAAATCATAGGCACAAAGTAAAGAGAGGACTATTTTTATTTATTGACTCTCTCTCTCTCTCTCTCTCTCTCTCTCTCTCTCTCCCTCCCTCCCTCCCTCCCTCTCTCCCCCTTCTCTCTACCTCCACCCCTTCCTCTCTCTCTCTCCCTCTCCCTCTCTCTCTTTCTCTCTCTCCCTCTCTCTACCTCCACCTCTTCCTCTCTCTCTCTCTCTCCCCTTCTCTCTACCTCCACCCCTTCTCTCTCTCTCTCTCTCTCTCTCTCTCCCCTCTCTCTCTCTCTCTCCCCCTCTCTCTACCTCCACCCCTTCCTCCTCTCTCTCTCTCTCTCTCTCTCTCTCCCTTTCCCTCTCTCTCTTTCTCTCTCTCCCCTGCTCTCTACCTCCACCTTCCTCTCTCTCTCTCTCTCTTTCTCTCTCCCCCTTCTCTCTACCTCCACCCCTTCATCTCTCTCTCTCTCTCTCTCTCTACCTCTTTCTCTCTCCCTCTCTCTCTCTCTCTCCCCTTCTCTCTACCTCCACCCCTCCCCCTCTCTCTCACACACAAAAGCAGTCACAAAAAACACGACCCCGTCTTCTTACTCACTCCCAACCTTGGCCATGGGCTGGGAACGAAATGATGTTCACCCCTCCACACCCACCCACTTAGCTAGACCAAGGTCTGCCAGCAGAAGCGCCCCGAGAATGAATTTCTAAAAACTGCCACGACCCAAAACATGCCTTTCCAAGGAGAGGCGCTCTCACATCACCTGGGGTCTGCTGACTGTGGGTCAGCTGTGCCATTACACCCCGTAACCCTCTCTGGGCAGGCTTCAAAAGCTGGGCCATGCCGCACGTCGCCTGGCGTTGAAGGCGCCACAACAACTTTCCTTGCTTCGACGATGCGAGCTTTTCACGTTTCCATTGGCATCCGTCTGGGAATTCCTTTGGAGCGACAGATCGGGACACCCCTAAGCTGGGAGGGGAGCATTTGGGCGGCACATTTTTTGCAGGTTGGGAAAAGCCTTGCCTGAGTCTATTCACTGCGGAACGTGGTTAGTTTATTTTGACGGCAAAACCCCCGCTTGTTAGCTTATCCCCCCCCAATAGGTTTCAGTCGGAATTAGTTCAGGAGGAGCCGCACTGTCAGTCCTGCCCCAACCTGATCCCTTAGAAAAGAAAGACCCTCGACTCCATTAGACTGAAGCCAAAGCTTCTTTTACCTAAAGGAAGTTGGTTGCAGTAAAGTCGGGCTCGATCTCTCTGCAAAAAGGATGCCGAAAAGGTTTTCTCCTTTCCCCCTCTGCTGTGTGACCAGTCTGTATTTCTCCGATCCGAGTTTTGTCTTGAGAACGCTGGGATGTTTTGGGGGGCAATTCCCATTCTTTCTCTTGGTGCCCACTGGTACAATCTGGTCCTGGGCGTCTCTGGTCTTTATCACTTGTCATTCCCCTCTCCCTGTTTCCCATCATGTACACACACACACACAGTTATTGCTGATTTGTGTTAAAAAAAAAAAAAACAACCCTCACCCCTCCAGTTCTTGATGCCAGGATGGCGGGATCTGTCAGACTTGACACACACCATGTCTGAACGGTAAACCTCGGGGTCCGTGCCAAGCAAGGCAAGGAGGCCAAGGCTGTGGGGCATCTCCCGGGAAGAGTCAATTTAAGGGTGGGGGAGAGAAAGGGGGAGGCAGACCCCCGTATTGCAACAAGCAGCCCCCTGCCCCCTGCCCCCCCCCCCACACCCTCCGCCTGCTTTCATCTCCCTCCCTCCCTCCCTCGCTCGTTGCCGGGCTTCCTATTCGCGCTTCTTCTGGGGTCTCCACAAAATCAATTTCAACATGCAAATTGATTCCAAGCTTCCATACAAATCTGGTGTTACGGCTGGGGGAGGGGGAGGGAGTTGCAGAGGGGAGGAAGGGAGGAGGAGGAGACGGACGGGGGGAGGTCAGAAGGAGCCAGAGGAACTATTACGGGGGCAGCCCGGCTCGTGGCTAACCGAGAAATTGGAGGCTTTGCGAAGATGAAAAGAAAAGCGCAGGATTGAAGCCACGACGGGGGCAAAGAGATTGGATTGGGGGGGGGGGGAGGGGCTGGATAGAGGATCGTTTAATTTGCTTCCCCCCCCCCCCAAATGAGAGCCTTTAAGAAGAGATGATTGAAACAGCATGCGGGGGAGGGGGGGGAAGGTGTCCACCCAGGCTACCGTCTCCCATGTGAATCCTGCATCCGGGTGGGGAGGGGATAGATAAGATGACCTCCAAGGGCCCCTTTGCGAATTAAGTCTCCCAGTGGTGGTGGTGGGGACCATGCATTCCTACGGGGAGTCCTCAACTTAAGACCACAACAGAGCCCACCATTTCCATGGTTGGGTGAGTTTTGCCCTGTTGGGCGGCTTTTCCTTGACGCGGTTGTTAAGTGAAGCACTTCCGTTGTTAAATTAGTCCCCAGGTTGTCTAGTGAATCCGGCTTCGCCCATTGACTTGCAAAAGGGGATCGCGGGACTCCGGGACCGTCCTAAATGTGAGTCAGTGGCATCTGAGTTTGGATCACGTGACCACCACAGGGAAGCCGCAATGGTCGTTAAGCGTGAAAAACGGTCCCCAGTTACTTTTTTCAGTGCCGCCGTACTTTCGAACGGTCACAAAATGAATGGGTGGGAATGGAGGCCTTCCCGGTATTCCGGCTGGTTCCACTTTCTAGGGTCCGCTTTCAAATCTGCCTCCTCCTCCTCCTTCTTCTTCCTGCAGACCCAGCCAGGCCAAGGGCCTCCTCGGCTGCAGAACCGGTTCCACCCTGCTGAGTTAGGGACTTGTTATCTCGGCTATGGTTTAATTAAAGCTTGTTTATCCCCAACCTCTGAGTGGCCCTTTGGGAGGCAGGGAGACTAATCTGGGATGCTCTGGGGAAGCCGAGAGCCTGCAAAACAACTCTGCGCCTTTTCACCCTTAGTTTTCTACTCCGTTTTCTTTCTTTCTTTCCTTTCATTCCTTCCTTCCTTGTTTTCCTTCCACCCCTCCTCCATCCCTCCCCCTTCCGTCCCTTCCTCTCCCCTTCCTTCCTTCTGTTTTCCTTCTCTCTTCCTTCCATTTTCCTTCCCTTCTCTCCTTCCTTCCTTCCTCCCTCATCCTTCCTTCCTTCCCTTCTCTCCTTCCTTCCTTCTGTTTTCCTTCCCTTCTCTCCTTCCTCCCTTCCTTCCTCCCTCATCCTTCCTTCCTTCCTTCCTTCCTTCCCTCCTTCCTTCCTTGTTTTCCTTCCCTTCTCTCCTTCCTTCCTTTTCCTTCCTTCTCTCCTTCCTTCCTTCCTTCCTTCCTTCCTTCCTTCCTTCCTTCCTTCCTTGTTTTCCTTCCCTTCTCTCCTTCCTTCCCTTTTCCTTCCCTTCTCCTCCTCCCTTCCTTCTGTTTTCCTTCCCTTCTCTCCTTCCTTCCTTCCTTCCTTCCTTCCTTCCTTCCTTCCTTCCTTCCTTCCTTCCTTCCTTCATTCCTTCCTTCCTTCCTTCCTTCCTTCATTCCTTGTAGACTCAATCTGCTCACAGGTTGAGGGCAGGATTTGACACATTTGGGTGTGTATGAGGGTTGTGTGTCTGGGATTTGTAGAATGTTTGGACACTAACAGACACAGACACAACACACACACACACACACACACACACACACACACACACTCAGCTCCGCAAACTCCGGAGAGGGGTTAGAGATGATACAACAGTTTCGTAAACACGGGCAACGTGAGGGAGGCTTCAACAGCTGGCTTTGCATTTCATCTGCTTCCACACCCAGCCCAACATCTGCTTCCACACCCAGCTCTCTCTGCTAAGGCTTTTTGCTCTTGAGGGAAAAAGAAAGAGAGCGAAAGAGTCTCTTCCCTCCTTCGATGGCTTTTATCGCGGGGCTTTTCAAGCCAAGGCAGCTTAGAGGGACGCCGAGGGCAATCGGCTCCCAAATTGCCGTTCCAGCCTTCATTTCTTATAAAAAAGCAACATCAAACTGGCTAAGTAATTGCAAAGCGGGCCCTGCCAGATTATTTGGCTCCAAATAATTGAACAGCTTCTTTACAAGTAGCTTCACCAGGGTTACTCCGCCTGGGCTATTTTAAGGCAGGGGGGAGGGCCCTTCAGTTCCCAGAATCCCCCAGCCAGCATGCTTTGAGAGGGAAGGACTTCAACTCCCAGAATCCCCCAGCCAGGATGCTTTAACATGGGTGGACTTCAACTCCCAGAATCCCCCAGCCAGCATACTTTAACATGGGTGGACTTCAACTCGCAGCATCCCCCAGCTATCATGCTTTGAGAGGGAAGGACTTCAACTCCCAGAATCCCCCAGCCAGCATACTTTAACATGGGTGGACTTCAACTCCCAGCATCCCCCAGCTATCATGCTTTGAGAGGGAAGGACTTCAACTCCCAGAATCCCCCAGCCAGGATGCTTTAACATGGGTGGACTTCAACTCCCAGAATCCCCCAGCCAGCATGTTTTAAGTCAGGTGGGCTTCAACTCCCAGAATCCCCCATCCAGCATACTTTAACATGGGTGGACTTCAACTCCCAGCATCCCCCAGCTATCATGCTTTGAGAGGGAAGGACTTCAACTCCCAGAATCCCCCAGCCAGCAGGCTTAAAGAGCTAGTTCACTATAGCTGATAGGGGAGAAAACTATGCATCCCTCTCACCAGCAGACTCAAGAGTTACCTTCGTGCAAAGAAGAGGGGTGTTCTCCCCTTCCAGCAGTATAAATGGACACACTCGCACACACACCCACACACACACCCACACACACACACACACAAATACTCATTTACCCATCCCGCAATCCGTTTCTCCTTCATCTAGCAACTCTGAGAATGTCCTCGTCCTGCGGCAGCCTCCACTGGGAGTCAGTGACTTTAATAAAACCCCTTCAGCAAATCTGCTCCAGAGATATTTAGGTGCCTTGTAATATTCATGAAGGGGAGATTAAATATTGAGATTTATGCCAATTATATATATATATATATATATATATAAAATGTATGTGTGTGTGATGAGGAGGATGTCAGTTTTGTTAAACAGGCGCATGGATGTTTGACTCGGCTGTTGATAATGAGAGGGAGCGATGATAAATCGCTTCTGGAACCAGAGGGCTCCTGTGCCACGTTAAGAGAGCCGATCTCTGGGCTTCATCCAGATTTTACAGGTAGTCCTTGACTTACAACTGTTCATTTCGTGGCCGAAGTTACCATGGCACTGAGAAAAGTGGCTTAACGGCCATTTTTCACACTTACGACCGTTGCAGCATCCTCAGGGTCCCGTGTTCGAAATTAGGAAGCTTGGCAACTGACTCATATTTATGACGGTTGCAAACTCAATGGGGAAGTCAGAGCCACTTAGCGACCATCTTCCTAGCTTAACAACTTGTGGTGATCTGCTTAACAACGGTGGCAAGGAAAACTTGTCAAATGGAGCAAAATTCGCCCAACGAGGGTCTGGCTTAGCAAGGGAAATTTGGGGGTGGGGGTGGGGGCTCAACTCTGGTTGTAAGCCGAGGATTGCCTGTATTATGGGATGGTGCGCTGTCCGTGGTTCCCAATGAAGGCAAATCAGTCGAGAGGGACTTGCATTCTTTGCAGCCCCCAAGTTTTGCGGCCTACAGCAAGTGCAGGGAAAGCTTTCAGGCTAAGATTCAAGTTCTGAATGGTGGGAGCACTCACAAAATGGCCGCTGGGGTACCCAGGCAGGCGCGTGACGTGGTTAAGGAAGTGGGATTTGTTGAATTCCCCGTTCACAATCCACGGAGGCCGTGAATCTCCTGTGAGCGGCCCTGAGGTTTAACTCCGGTAGATTAAGTGGGATTTTCTCTTCCCCAGTTGTGATTAACCCAGTTTGCGAAGGGATTAAGCTAAACTCCGAGGAGGAGCAACCTGGACCGAACCGGGCCCTGGGGGACTTGGGGTTTGCCTGAAAGGAGGAGAGGGAGGAAGAGAAGGGAGGGGAGGGATCCCTGTCCTCCTTCAGTGCAATTCACGCTCCTGGTTCCTCCAAAATTTCAATACAATCTACTAGTCCCTAAGAAAACTTCAATCCAGAGCGAATAGAATAGAATAGAATAGAATAGAATAGAATAGAATAGAATAGGGAATAGAATAAGAATAGAATAGAATAAGAATGAACAGAATAGAATTAAGGAATAGAATAAGAATAGAATAGAATAGAATAGAATAGAATAGAATAGAATAGAATAGAATAGAATAGAATAGAATAGAATAGAATAGAATAGAATAGAACAGAAATAGAAATAATAGAAATAGAAATAGAAATAATAGGAATAGGAATAGGAGTAGAATAGAATAAGGAATAGAATAGAATAGAATAAGGTATAGAATAGAATAAGAGAAATAGAATAGAATAAGAAATAGAAATAGAAATTAACAATAGAATAGAATGAAATAGAAATAGAAATACGAATAGGAATGGAATGGAATAGAATTAAGAATAGAATAGAATTAAGAATAGAATTAAGAGAAATAGAAATAAGAATAGAACAGAATTAGGAATAGGAATAGAATAGGAGCTGGAAGGGACCTTGGAGGTCTTCTAGTCCAGCCCCCAGCCCAAGCAGGAGAACTTCTACCATTTCAGATTGAATGCCTGGATTCTGAATCGTTGGAATTGGACTGCCTGGCCCCCAAGCTGAAGCCCTCAGTTGGCTGCCCACCCACTGCCCCATGGTCTACGGACAGCTAATCCTCAACGTATGGTCACAATGGATCCCAACATTCCTGCTGCCAAGCGAAACGTTTGCTTGGCGAGTTTTGCCCCGTTTTAACAAACCTTCCTTGCCACAGCTGTTAAAGTGACTCAGTGCGGGTCTTAAGCTAGTGACGTGGTCGTTAAGTGAGTCTGGCCTTCCTTTTCGACTTCGCTTGTCAGAAGGTCACAGAAAGTCACAGAAAGTGACCCCCGGGCATAACTACGAACCAGTTGACCCTGTGGCCACGGGGCGGGGGAGGCTGCAACGGCCATCAGTGTGAAAAAGGTGTCCCTTTTTTTCCAGTGCCATCATAACTTCAAGCGGGCACTAAATGAACTGCTGTAAGCCGAGGACTGCCTGCATTTTGGAGCAGTGGGTGCCCGACTGAGTTAGAAAGCCAGCGGGGGCCTTTTGCTTGTGGGGGGAAAAACCCAGCAGAGACACAACCCCCACAATGGCCTTGGGGGCCCTGCGGTTTTACGTTGATGCAATGAACGAGGATCCGGTGGCCCACCTCCCACCTTACACCTCCCCTCTCCCCCGGACATGCCCTCTGGGGCTGCTGGGACTTGTAGTCCGGAGCCACCTGGAACGCTCTGTGTGTGTGTGTGTGTCTCAGGCAGAATCGACCGAGCTACATTTAGCTCCCTGGGCCCACGGGGGCTGGATTGCATCACCTCTTTGTACCCCCTCCGTCTCCTGGCTCCTTTCTGAGAGGGCACAGTCTGAGAGCCCCCACCTTAAAGAGACCTCCAGCCCAGGAACAATCTCCCTCCCTGCCCCTCCCTGCCTCCCCCAGGCCTTGCAAACGGGGTGGGGGCTGGGGAGCATTTTTCATGGCTTCGAAAAGGGGACCAACCTTGGGGAGGCGTCAGCCTGGACGGGGAAAATTCATTTCGCTGGTTTTGCAAGGGAGGGAAATGCTCGGTCCTGCCTGCTCTCAACGTCCCCCTAAGCAGGCCTAAGAGCAGCCTGGAGACATCCCCCTCCCCAATTGCACCCCCTTCTCCTTATAATTTCTCCTGGGGGGGGCGAGACCTCTCAGGTGGCCTGGAGGTAAACCTGGAAGCTGCAAGGTTTCATCCTCAGGGCCCCTCCTCCTCCTCCTCCTCTCTTTGCTAGGAGACCTGAGGGAGGAGAAGAGCGCATAACAACACCTTCCTTGCAACACCTTGAAGAAGGAGGAGAGGATGCAACTACTCCCAGCAGGGCCTGGTGGGCAGGGCGTGTGGGGGTGATGGTGGAGGGGAATGGAGGGGTAGGTGGATTGGAAAGCCATGTCCAACGCTTCTGCCTGGCCCAGCAACCCAGAGGCAGCGCCAACGCGCCGAAGGGCTTGTGAACCGACGGCAGGGTGGGGGAGAGGGGTGGCTGGTGGATCTGCTTTTGGCCCAGGCTGTCCGGCTTACCCTTCCCTGCAGAGGGAAGGGAGGGAAAGAGGAAGGCAGGAAGAAAGAAGGAAGGAAAAAAAGAAGGAGGGAAGGAAGGAAGATGGAGGGATGGAGGGAGGAGGGGAAGGAAGGAAGGAAAGAAAAAGGGAAGGAGGGTGGGAAGGGAAAAAGAAAGGAAGGGAAGTGAGTGATGAAGGAAGGAAAGAAGCAAGGGTGAGGGATGGAGGAAGGAAGGAAGGAGGAGGGGAGAGAAGAGGAAAGGGAGTGAGTGAGTGACAGAGGAAGGAAGGAAGGAAGGAAGGAAGGAAGGAAGGAAGGAAGGAAGGAAGGAAGGAAGGAAGGAAGGAAGGAAGGAAGGAGAAGGGAAGGAGCAAGAGAAGAGGAAAGAAAGAGGAGTGAATGAGAGAGTGACTGATGAAGGAAGGAAGGAAGGAAGGAAGGAAGGAAGGAAGGAAGGAAGGAAGGAAGGAAGGAAAGGAAGGAAGGAAGGAAGAAAAGGAAGGGAGGGAGGGAGAAAAAGCCACAAAGAAAGGAAAGGAAAGGAAGAAAGGAAGGGAATTTGTGTGAGGAAGGAAGGAAGGAAGGAAGGAAGGAAGGAAGGAAGGAAGGAAGGAAGGAAGGAAGGAAGGAAGGAAGGAAGGAAGGAAGGAAGGAAGGAAGGGAGAAGGGAAGGAGCAAGAGAAGAGGAAAGAAAGAGGAGTGAATGAGAGAGTGACTGATGAAGGAAGGAAGGAAGGAAGGAAGGAAGGAAGGAAGGAAGGAAGGAAGGAAAGGAAGGAAGGAAGAAAAGGAAGGGAGGGAGGGAGAAAAGCCACAAAGAAAGGAAAGGAAAGGAAGAAAGGAAGGGAATTTGTGTGAGGAAGGAAGGAAGAAGGAAGGAAGGAAGGAGAAGGGAAGGAGGAGAGAAGAGGAAAGGAAGAGGAGTGAATGAGAGAGTGACTGATGAAGGAAGGAAGGAAGGAAGGAAGGAAAGGGAGGGAGGGAGGGAGGGAGGGAGAAAAGCCACAAAAAAGGAAAGGAAGAAAGGAAGGGAATTTGTGTGAGGAAGGAAGGAAGGAAGGAAGGAAGGAAGGAAGGAAGGAAGGAAGGAAGGAAGGAAGGAAGGAAGGAAGGAAGGAAGGAAAGAAAGAAGGAAGGAAAGAAGGAAGGGGCTTCAACCCTCAGTGGGAAACTAACTCAGCAGATCAGGCAACCCCAGCGTCCAGCTCTGACCATCTCTTTGCCAAGATCCCGATTCCCGTCCTGAATTTTCCCTCCCCTCCAAATGTCCGTGTCATCCTCCTCTTTCCAGGTTCCTTTTGGCTTTTCGGGCTGAAGCTTTTTGCCCCTGAATTTTTCCAAAGCAAAAGGGAAGGAGTCGCGGGAGGCACATCGTCTTTCTCACACGCCCAGGGGACCGCATGAGCACTGAGGCCCTCCTCCACGGCTCCCACTCCTTCCCATGCGCCAGAACTGGTGCCAGGCCAGGCCTCGAACGATCGATAAAGCTTCTTCTCCGGACACATTTCCCAAAGAAAGAGCAGCTGCCTTTAAGTCAAGGGAAGAAAGATGGCAGAGAAAAAGAGCTAACAGCCTTCGGCGCTTCGTATCCAGAGGTTAAAAAAACAACCCAGCAAAACTGTATTTATCGGCTGATTGATCTGGGCCTGGCTTGACCAAATTAATGTTCAAGACAGAGAAACACATTTTTTGTTTCCTGGGGGGAAAAAACACACAATGGAGGAGCTGAGAGTTCCCCCAAAATGAAAAGCCACCTTTGGTCTGCAAAATAGGTCGCGTTCTGGTGACTCAGCCCTGATATATTTTATTTATCTATTAAGTCTATACGTCGGCTGTCTCAGCCTGCCAAGCGACTCTGGGACTGGGAGGCTCGCAATTCAACGGTTATTTTTGCCCTTTGATTAAGAAAGATTTATCCCAGATTGTCATTTCCCAAAGATGACCCACCGTGCGTGGCTCAAAGAACTGGAAAAACTATATATATATATAATATATATATATATATGTAATATATCCCGCGATTGATTTTTTTTCCCATTCTGTAATTAAAGCAGACTTATGGGGAGAAGACGTCGCTTGCAAAGTCTCCAGTTCCTCTCACGCGTCACTGGGTTAATTATTTATACAGGGCCCAGGGGTGCGATCCTACTGGTTCGGTCCGGTTCTATAGAACTGGTAGCTCCGAAGAGCAGCTGACACCAAACAGATTTGCTGGGACGAGGTTTTGGTCTGCTGTTTGGCCCTCCTGCCTGCCCGGGCTCTAGGCTAGTGGTGGCTAACCTTTTTGGGCTCCTGTGCCAAAAATTGCGTGTGCGCTTGCATGCTCACACTCACGTGCTAGCACCCAAAACTCACTTCTCAACTGTTTCGCTCAGCAACGGGAATTTGGGGCTCAACCGTGGTCATACGTTGAGGATTACGTCTATTGAACGTGTCCTTCCCCATGGCTTGGGCTCCCACTTTGGTCATAAGTTGAGAACTACCTGCATTTGAATGTGTCTTTCCCAAAGGCTCAGGGCTCCCCCACTGCAGTTGTAAGTTGAGGACTCTGCCTTGAATGGGTCCTTTTTCTATTCCTTCCCGCCATCCATTTTTCCAACCCGGCTGTTTGTTTCGCGCCAAGGAAAGTGCTCCTAATGGCGGCCTCCGCGGTTCGAAGCCCATGAATCACTTGCCACAGGCAGCCAGGAAGGAGGGAAGGAGGGAATCCAAGCGCTGATGAAAATTAAAATTGCTTTTATTGATTGTATCCGTAGGAAACCCAGCCCCTCCACGCCCCTGCAGAGAGATTCAAATCCACCAAGCCCTCCTTGCCACCTTTCTCCGTTGTTTCTTTTTTACTTTTGCAAGTTCAGCCTCTAATTCCTTCTCTCTCTAAATGCAGAATTCCTTTCTTTTCCTTTTTTTTTTTTTTAAATCCCTTCGACTGACTTGGCTTCAAACCAGCCCCTAATAAAAAGGCCCATCTCATTTCATTTAGTTATTTTTTCAATTCTTCACTTACTTCACTTACTTAGGGTGATTTTTCATATCCAACAAGATTGTTAAAAGGAAATCTAATTGGAAGCCTTTATTTTTTCCCCCCCTCTCTTTTTAGCAGGGAAAATTCTCTTGATGTTCTTCTTTGTTCGCGTAAATTTCCCAGTCTGCATTTTAACATAATTTTTTGAGAGGTGAATTTTCTCTCTCTCTCTCTCTCTCACTTCTCTTTTTCTTTTTCTTTTAAGGGAAAAAAATGGAAGCTGGGCAAGGAATCATAATGATGTGGCAAAGGGGTATACAGGTAGCTCGACTTACAACCACAACGAAGCCCAAAATTTGTGGTCACTAAATGAATTGCTGTAGGTCGACTGTATGTATTTTTGTCTTTTCCAGTGATCCCAGTTTCAATTTCCAGTTTCTGCTGATATATACTTGGAGTAATGACCTGTCTGTAACCTTTGGAAGACATGTCGCAATGGGTTGTTGATGGGAATGGACCGTTCTTATTTTGATTCTTTTCTTTCTTTTCTTTTTATTTATGTTTATTTTAGCTTTTTAAGTATTTAAGAATGTATTGAAAATACAGGTGGTTCGTGACTTACTGTTAAACTGAGCCCAAAATTTCTGTTCTTTAAGTGAGACATTTGTTAAGTGCCCCATTTTATGACGTTTCTTGCCACGGCTGTTGCGTGAATCGTTGGAGTTGATAAGTTGGCTTCCCAACTAAGGGGATCACACTGTCGTAGGGACACTGCAACTGTCATAAATACGAGTCAGTGGTCAAACACCTGAATTTTGCTCAGACGATCCTGGGGGGTGCTGCACATGAACTGTGAAAAACAGTAGTTAAGTCACATTTTTCAGTGCCATTGTAAATTTGAACGGTCAGTAAATGAAGAGTTGTTGTAAATCGAGCACTAACTGTACAATTCCAATTTTTCTCTGTGTCAACCACCCTTATCTGCAGAGGATTCAATATATATATATATATATATATATATATATATATATATATATATATATATATATATATATATATATATATATATATATATTTGTTTTCTTAAGTTTTCGCGGGTATTTATATGTATGGTATTCAGCTTTGTTCTGGTATTTTCCCACGTCATTGTAGTTGTGCTTTTAAAGTTGTAGCAACATTTCGGCAGAATCTCATCTGCCATCATCAGGCTTCTGTATTGTGTTCGTCTGTGTGTCAGACTTTCACGGCCGTTTCTGTTTTAAATTTGGGGCTAGCCTACTGCTGTGCCAGAATGGTTTTTTATTCATCCTGATTGGTTGGGTGTCTTGGTCTGTGTTTATTGGTCTTGGAGTTTGCTGTGTTCTGCTTGATTGGTGTTTCTAATATCTTCTGTCTGTTTTGTAGCTTTTTTTGTCTTGATTGGCTGGGAACATTGTGTTTCCTGTATTGGAGGCTTTTAGTGTGGCAAAAAAACCTACCAATTTTACGCGGGAGAAAACCCAAATAACCAAAGATCCACATACAAATACCCGTGAAAACCTCAGAAAATGTATATGTATATATATATATATATATATATATATATATATATATATATATATACACATACACACACACACACACACACACACACACACACATATATACGTATACATATACATATACATATACATACATAACCTGTGCAGATTTTAATCCAAGTTTGGGAATTCAGACAAAGAAGGATACTAGTGTTGAAAAGGTGAGGGAACTTCTCTATGTGCGTGCACAGCACACACATAGTCACATACACACAAACCGGTGGCCTGGTGTTCGTAGAGGAGACAGAGAAAAACCACTGCTTTTTCAGTTGCGGTCTCACAACCCTTCAGATCAATCAGATTTCTGTTGGGCTCTGGACAAAATCAAGCTTTCATAACAGGCTCATGCACAATGCAGCTCATTCATCACGGCCACAGTCATTTCCTTTATGAAAAGAAAAAAAAAACCTGGTGCATTTCTGTCGCATCGCCGCCCATCGTCCCCCGAACCTGCCCTGATATCCAAGCCCAGAAAGACAATCTCATTCTCTACAGAAAACGGTCCTTGAAGGCGTGGGAACCTCTGCGTTGGGCCCGAGGGCTGGAGGATGGATTGGGAGCTGGCCCGCCCAAAAAATATTTTCCAGGAATCTGGTGGGTGCCAGCCAGGAAGGATGGGTGGGTGGATGGGTGACACTTTGGCATTTGTGGAAGAGGAAGAAAACAAACTCCAAAAGCAATAAAAAGAGAATATTGTAACTCGCGAGTTGAAATGAGGGCACCTTCGTGCTCTCTGAGCTGGGTGGGTTGTTTCCTTGCAGACGTTTCAGGACCAAACTAAGTAATATCATCAGTGCTAGAAGGGAGGGGTTTGCTGCAATTGCCCCTTCAAGCACTAGTTCCCTAGTTGAGTAGTGCCTCCTCCTCCTCTCCACAAACCCCACCTTTCTAGTATGGATGATGTTTCCTACTTGGGTCATGAAATGTCTGCAAGAAAACCACCCAGCTCAGAGAGCACTGAGGACCACGGTCATTCTCCTCCAACCCCACTCCCTTCTAGCACTGATGATGTTACCTAGTTGGGTCATGAAACATCTGCAAGAAAACCACCCAGCTCAGAGAGCACCAAGGACCCCACAGTTCTCTTCCTCCTCCTCCTCTGCAAACCCCACTCCCTTCTAGCACTGATGCTGTTACCCAGCTGGGTTGTGAAATGAAAAGACCCCTCAAACTCCACAGCATCTCCTCTTGGCTTCCAAAGCTCGCCCAGCCACTCTTTTCCAGCGTGGTTGCAAAAAAAAAACCCACCACAGATCACATGTTCATGGATGCTTTTTTCACCATCAAGTGTCTAGCCTTTGGTCCTGGGGGAGGGGGCAGGGAAGAAAGAAGGGGGGAAGTCAGGCCCTGGCATTCTCTGTCTGCCCCTCCCTCCATTTTTGACAACGTCTACAGATTGTCCGTTGCAGTGAACTTCTCGCACACAATCCCTCTTTTCTTTCGGGGGGTGACGAAGCAAAGGGGCCCCGCCGTGGCTGTCTGAAAAGCTTGGGAAAAGCATCAACAGGGGCCCCATTCATGTCTCCACACACAACCCACCTCCCCAGTCAAAAGAGGCGCCGCTGCCAGAGTGCACGGGAGGTTAGGATGAATCCTTCCCTTGTCCCCGCTGGTTCAAACGGGCTCTGCCGACGGACGTAGAGGGGGGTTGGAATATGCCTTGGCCAGACCAGCGTCCGCTGCAGAGGTCACTCCGAGAGATTTCCAGATATTAAGGACACCCAGTGCTGAGGGGGGGTGGGGAATGAGCTGCTCCCTGCAGGATCAAAGCCAGATCTGTTCAGATGCCTTTCATTCAGGTCCCTCAATCCCTGCAACTTTTTTTTTAAAAAAAATCTGGACTACAACTCCCAGAATTACCCAGGTAGCGTGCTGGCTGGGGAATTCTGGGAGTTGAAGTCCAGGCCTCTTAAAGTTGCGGTGGTTGAAAAACTCTGCTCTCAACTGGTAGGCTGGGCTACAGTTACAACAGTCTGGACTACAACTCCCAGAATTCCCCAGCCTTCACAGGCTGGGGAATTCTGGGAGTTCTAGTCCAGACCTCTTAAAGTTCCTGAGATTAAACTCTGTTCTAACTGGAAGGCTGGACTAGAATTACAACAGTCTGGGCTACAACTCCCAGGGATCCCCCAGGGAATTCTGGGAGTTGAAGTCCAAACCTCTTAAAATCCCCCAGGTTGAGAATATCAGTATATACAGTATATACAGTATATATATATATATGGATCTTGGTTATTCGGGTTTCTCCGCGTAAGATTGGAAGTATCTAGCAACGTTCAATCAGAACACAGCCAAACCCCAACCAATCAGAACACACCCCACCCAATCAGAACACAGCCAAGCCCCCACCCAATCAAGTCACACCCCCACTAGCAGTTAAAAGGAAGAAGCAGCTGCAAGCTCACATCACTCTGAGAAGCACAGAGCTGAAGACAGAAGCCTGAAGATGATGAATGAGACTTCATCGAAACGTTGCCTAGATACTTCCAATCTTACGCGGAGAAAACCGAATAACCAAAGATCCACATACAAATACCCATGAGAACCTCAGAAAACAATATATATATATATATATATATATATATATATATATATATATATATATATATATATATATATATATATATATATATATATATATATATATAGAATACCAGTAAGCCGTTTCCCATCCATCCCCGGGGGACGGGGGTGGGTGGAGGTGGGAAGGCCGCTCGTTTTTATTAATGTATTGCATTTTTTAATTAGACGTTTTGAGGGAACATGATGAATTAGAACGATCAATTAGAAAGGGAAGGAAATGGAACAAAAGAACAGGGCGGATGAATACATGCAAATGAGTAAATGAGGGATTTACAAAAGGAAGTGGAGAGTATAATTTGTCAGGATGGTGTGAATGGATTGGAATAATTGAATATATTGTAACGGTTCACTCTAGGACAGTCGAAGCGAGGCCTAAAATATCAGGACCACGGTCAGCGCTGTATAAATCACAACAGGAAATTGTGAACGGCAATGAATCCCAGCGTACAACTGCTTGCTCTGAGGGACTCTTCAAAGTTACAACAGCGCTGAAAAAAGTGACTTGTGGCTGATCCTCACCCTTATGACTGTCGCAGCCTGCCCACGGTCACGTGATCAAAATTCATATGCTTGGCAACCGACTCGTATTTATGACGGTCGCGGTGTCCCGGGGGGTGGTGGTGGTCACGAGATCTCCTTTTGCGACCTTCTGACCAGCCGGATTCACTTCACCACCTGGTAGCTGGCTTATCAACTACAGGGATTTCACTTGAACAACGGTGGCCAAAAAAGGTCGGAAAAGACTTAACAACTGTCTCGCTTTAACAATAGAAACGTTGGGCTCAAAAGGCAAGGAATATCTATTGGTGGGGGGGAAGGAAGAGAAATCAAATCAAAACAAAATAAAATAAAAACAAATAAAATAAAAATAAATAAAAAATAATAAAATAAAATAAAATAAAATAAAATATAAAATAAATATAATAAAATAAAAAATAATAAAATAAATAAAAATATAAAATAAATATAATAAAATAAATAAAATAATAAAATAAACAAAATAAAATAATAAAATATAATAATATAATATAATAATATAATATAATAATAAAATAAAATAATAAAATTTTTAAAAGGCAGTGGGGACGGAGAGCAGAGAGACCACTACACACACACACACACACACACACACCAAACCAGAAAGAGATTGTGGAATTAAATCATCCACTCGTGCCTGGGCAGCCTCGGCGGCCCTTGCAATGGCCGTGGCCCATCCACGATTTCTCGATGAATAATTGAAACGCTCCGATACATTTATTATCCCTTTAGTGCCAAAGTGGCACAGAAAGACTGGTGGTAATTGAAAAATAGAACACAAATCTCCCGTTGAAAGGCCTGTTTCTTATCGCAGAGTCAACATGTCAGCCCTAATAAACAAGGAGGAGAGGCAAGATGGGGGACCCAGGCCTGGCCGTTGATTTCACCGCTGATTTAGAACCCAGGGCCCGGTTTGCCTTAGTTAGGAGAAATGGGTCCAGTATGGTGCCTTTAAAAAAAAAAAAAAAGGTTTCGGGAGGGTGTGAGGAAGGATAATCATAATAACAGCATTAATTAAAACAAGGAAGGTGAGGTGGGTTTTTTTCCTTCTCTCCCCTCTGGGCTCCTATCGACCCGATCAAACGTCATTTTCTTTGTGTGTGTGTGTGTGTGTGTGTGTGTGTGTTTTCCCCAATTGGCTGGAAAGAGGTTTGGTGCCAAGCGAGATTTTTTTGGCAGGGATTGCAAAACGGGCCCAATTTGAAGCTTGGCGCGGCTTCCCTCCCTCGTGGGCCAGGAGGCGAGCAAATCACTTTGCAAGGATGAGCGAATGGCTTGGGCAACGGACAGGGGGCGAGAAGACCACCCCCCTCTCAATCAAGGCCTTTGGACCTCACAGAATTGGAGGGAGGGGTCTCCAAATCTGGGCCCAGCCTTTGAATGTTTCCTCCCCCCCCCCAGGCAGTGGCAGAGTTGCCCAAAAGGTCCCCTGAATCTGAGAGAAGGGGAGAGGGAGTTTTAAAAAATATATGTGCAGGAGGCGCCGTTTGGAGAAAAAAAAAAAAGAACGCAGGCAGCTGCCCGAAGGATCTGAAATTCAGATTATTTGTATACATCTGCTCCCCTCCTGCGAAAGAGGAGAGGTTGGATAAGCAGGAAACGCCGCCATTTCGAGGGGCTTCGTCTCTAGTTTTCGACATTTCAAACAGGAGAAACACAAGCGGAACAGAGGAAAGACACACGAAAGCCACATATTTTATTTTTGCATTCATCGATGTAAAACCAATAATACAAGATGGGAGGAACCATCGGCGTAGCCACCGCAGATAATAATCACTGGGGCAAACTGCAGCCACCTAACAGGTAGTCCTCAACGTATGACAGTTCATTTAGTGACTGTACAAAGTTACAATGGTACTGAAATAAAGAGACTTCGCACCCCTTTTTCAGAGTTACAATTGTTGCAGCATGTGTTCAAAATTCAGATTGCTTGGCCACTGACTGGTATTTATGACGGTCACAGTGTCCTGGGGTCACGTGATCCCCTTTTACAACCTTTTGACAAGCCAAGTAAATGCTGGATTCCCTTAACAACTGGGTGACTAACTTCACAAACTGTAATGATTGTTCTGACCCGAACCTGGCTCCAAGAGAGCAAACATGAGACAAAGGTAACAGCACAACCTTTTAATGTTTCATTTACGAATCTGGTTCCTTCACGGATAAAAGGCTGCTTCCAACGAATTAGCTCCAATAAGAAAGAGCCTTGCCAAGTTTTTGCAAGGCTGCCAAGAACACCAGATAAAGTTGATTTAAACAATAAATCGAAGAGTCTCCAAACACCAACTCAGATATCCCTAACGTCCACAAGGCTTGAGTGTAAAAACTTATTTGCTTCCTGCAAAGAACTCCGGTTTCTCAGCTGGCTTTTATCTTCTCAGGGCGGGGCCATTACCTTGCAGCCTTACTCCCGAGTCGCCCGTGCTGCTGCAGCTGCTCTTTCCTTCGAGCAGCCCTGCACACACACGCACTTGGCACAGGCTCCTCGGGGGCCTCTTCCTCACTGCTGCCAGCCTCCACAATCTCCGAAGGCAGCACTCCACTCCCTGATGGTCCGTTGCCAGCAAACCGCAACATTGATTCACTTAACAACTTCGCCAGAAAGGTGGCAAAACGGGACAAAATTCACTGAACAACCATATCGCTAACAACCGCAGTGATTTCCTTAACAACGGTGGCGGGACAGGTCGTCAAATGGAGCAAGACTCACTTAACCAATGCCTCGCTTAACAACAGAAATTTTGGGCTCCGTTGTGAACGTAAACGGAGGACTGCCCGCAGAGCTTTTTGAGGCTTTTGAGCAATTTAGCATATTTTCTAAGGAAAGGAATTGGGGGTTATTTTGGTCCTGAAAAATAAAAAAATCCCACCTCCCCAGACACCCACATTTCAAACTCTAGGGAAAGAACATGATGGAGCAGAAATTCTTAAAGGAATTGATGATTTCCTCCCCCCCAAGAGGCAGCACTGGGTGCCGAGGGAAAGGCTTAAAAATCTGGTATAAAAAGCAAAGGGAAGGAGAAAGGAATTCCTTTCTAGCTGCTGTGAGCACCTCCTTCCAGCCTGAAGGAGGATTGTTTGCAGAAGGAGGGACACGATGAGAGCTTGTCCAACAGGCAGACAAGCCGCCATCCAGCAGGGATTCGTCCCTTTTCCTCGGTTTCAAACACACCTCGAAGAAGAGCGAGCGAGTTAATTAAGACCAGATCTGGAATACTGCATCCAGTTTTGGTCCCCACGTTACAAAAAAAAAAGACACCGAGATTTTTGGGGAAAGTGCAGAGAAGAGCAACTAAGGTGATGAAAGGCCTGGAGACTAAAACACACGAAGAATGGTTGCAGGAATTGGGTTTGACTGGTCTACAGAAAAGAAGGACTATTGGGGATGTGATAGCAGCCTTCCAGTATTTGAGGGGCTGCCCCAAAGAGGAGAATGGACAACTTCTTTTCCAAAGCACCAGAAAGCAAGACAAGAAGCAATGGACGGAAACTAACCAAGGACAGAAGCAACCTGGAATTAAGGAGAAATTCCCCGACAGTGAGGACAATTAACCAGTGGAACTGCTTGCCACCAGAAGTTGTGGGGGCTCCATCACTGGAGGATTTCAAGAAGGGACTAGACAGTCACTTGTTTGAAATGGTAGAGGGTCGCCCACTTGAGCAGGGGGTTGGACTAGAAGACCTCCAAGGTCCCTTCCAACTCTATTCTGATTGATGGTTAAGTTGACAAGATGCAGAATTGCACATCCCAATTTTTTTAAAAAAACAAAACAATAAAAATTGCTCCTTTCCTTGCTTCCTGTATGCCTGCTTTCCTGCTTACCTTCTTCCATCACTCCCTCCTTCTTCCTTTCCTTTCCTTTCTCTTTTCTCTCCTTCTCTTTCTCTTTCTTTCCCCTTCCTTCCTTCCTTTCCTTTCCTTTCTCTTTTCTCTCCTTCTCTTTCTCTTTCTTTCTTCTTCCTTCCTTCCTTCCTTCCTTTCCTTCCTTCCCTTCCCTTTCTCTTTTCTCTTCTTCTCTTTCTCTTTCTTTCCCCTTCCTTCCTTCCTTTCCTTTCCTTTCTCTTTTCTCTCCTTCTCTTTCTCTTTCTTTCCTATTCCTTCCTTCCTTCCTTTCTCTTTCTCTCCTTCTCTTTCTTCCTTCCTTCTTTCACTTCACTTCCTTCCTTCCTTCCTTCCTTCCTTCCTTCCTTCCTTCCTTCCTTCCTTCCTTCCTTCCTTCCTTCCTTCCTTCCTTCCTCTCTTCCTTTCCTTTCCCCTTTCCCTTTTCCTGGGAATCCGGCACATTTAAACTTAAGCTTGTACATTGCATGACCTCTGTAGACGCCATACAGTAAATAAATAAAATGAAAACGGGCACAAATGATTGATTGCAACGACAGGGTAAAAATCCAGCTTTTCTCTACCTTACCTTGAACATAATGTTGGTTGTTGTTTTTTTTAAAGGAAACTATCCTTTGACATCTTGTGTAAGCAGCTTTTGGGGGGATCAGGAAGAGGAAGCTAGGGGAGGCTTCCCTGATTGACACTTTGTTGTTTTCTTCATTAGCTCAGCCCGACAGAGATTTATGGGGTTTTTTTACGAATAGCCCAGTTCCGAGGTCCAGCTTTTTAACACCACGCCGAGATTTATGGCACTTAGTCGCAGGAGAGTGCATTAGCGGAAGGGCATCCATCTCGTCCCCCTCAAGCAAAACGCTCAGTCTCTTTCTTCCTCTCTTTTTAATTTGATTGCAAAACAACTTTTAAAGGCAGTCGGAAATAATAATTTAAAAAAAAAGAAACTTAAAGTAATGGACTGAAATTGTAGTTCTGGACAAGGACACCGGCGAAGTGGCAGCTGAATGGGTACGGGTGGAAAGGGAGGAGGAGGAGGAGGATGAAGAGGGGAGAAAGGAGGACCTGTCAAGCTTGATCTCCAGTCTATCCGCCAATCTTGGCTTTCAAAAGCTGAAAAGGATGGAGAGAGAATTCGCCCGGTTCAATCTCACAAATGGTCTCTTCGGCTGAGCTTTTGTTTGTTATATGAAATTTGGAGGGGACGGTGAAATGCCTTTTCCTGAGAGGTTTAGTCCCGTAAATGAAATTTAAAAAAAGGATTTACAAAAATTGCTTTAGGGGTGGGGCCGGTGGCTGCAAAGACACGTACTTTGCAATTATTATTATTATTATTTTCCATTTCACTTGCGGATAAAATGACGTAGCTGAAAAAGCAAAGATATGTAATGCCCAGCATTATTGCTAGGAGTGTGCAATGAATATCGGCCATCAGAAGCAAGAAGCACACAGGCTACAGGGAGTCCTCGACATACAACCACTCGCTAAAGACTGTCTGAAGTCACATGGGCACTGAAAAACGTGACTTAGGACCAGTCCTTGGACGTACGACCATTAGAGCCTCCGTATGGTCATGGGAGCAAAATTCAGGGGCTCGGTTTGAATTGAGGGCTGTTGCAGCCTCCTGGGGTCACATGACGGCCATCTGTGACCTTCCCAGCCAGCAAACTCAATGGGGGGAAGTTGGATGCGCTTAATGACTGCACGATCCGCTTAACAACTGCAGTGACTCGCTTAACAACCCTGGCAGAAAAAGGCTGTAAAATCAAGCTCGACTCACCGAATAGCTGCTTCCTTTTAGCAATGGAAACTCTGGTCCCAATTGTGGTTGTATGTTGAGGACTAGCTGTAGCGACAGACAGGCAAAAATTTCACTGCACTAAATGTTGTAATTTTTTTTTTTTTTTTTGACCTTGTTGGTTTGGGTTTTTCTGCCACGGCTGCTTTATTTGCAGAAGTAAATTTTGCTGCTTTTGCAAACTATTTTTGTTTTTGTTTTAATCATCTAACACCCCCCCGTCCCCCCGTCCCCCGGCTTCCCAGATTACACCCACCCACACACCCACGTGTTTGGGGGGGCCGTCTCCTTCAGAAAAACAACCCCCTTCTTTCCCAAGCCAAGCCAAATCTTTAGGGACGCTCAGCTTCCAGGTGTTCAGGCAACATCTGGAGGGTGCCTCTGTCCAGATGTGCTTCGACAGGAGCATTTTTCAGGAGAGCTATTTTTAGTCCCTCTGGGAGCCATGAAAGAGAGACTCCCAGTTGTCAGGATGACTGTTTTCGGTGGCATCAATCTTAACCAGGTTTTAAGTGAGTCTCGTCACATCTCAGGCAGGCGGGGAGATATGTGTGTCCTCTTCGAGATGGAGAAAGTGATTTCAATCCTTCTGGGGGTTTCTTTTGGGTTTTATCTCCTTCCTTCCTTCCTTCCTTCTTCCCTCAGTCCCTTTTTCTTTCTTTCTTTCTTTCTTTCTTTCTTTCTTTCTTTCTTTCTTTCTTTCTTTCTTTCTTTTTTCCCCCCGTCCTTCATTCCCCATCCCTTCCCCATCCCTCACTCCCTCCCCCTTCCTTCTGTTTTCCTTTCCTCCCTCCTCTTCTTCCTCCTCCCTCCTTCCCTCCCTCAGAGTCCCTTTCTTTTTCTTTCTTTTTCCTCCCTTCCTTCCTCCCTTCCCCATCCCTCCCTCCCTCTTCCTTCTGCTTTCCTTTCCTCCCTCCTCTTCCTCCTCCTCCCCTCCCTCCCTCCCTCAGTCCCTTTCTTTCTTTCTCTTTCTTTCTCTTCTCTTCTCTTCTCTTCTCTTTCTCTTTCTCTTTCTCTTCTCTTCTCTTCTCTTCTCTTCTCTTCTCTTCTCTCCTCTTTCCTCTCCTCTCTCTCTCCTCTCCTCTCCTCTCCCTTTCTTTCTTTCTTTCTTTCTTTCTTTCTTTCTTTCTTTCTTTCTTTCTTTCTTTCTTTCTTTCTTTCTTTCTTTCTTTCTTTCTTTCTTTCTTTCTTTCTTTCTTTCTTTCTTTCTTTTTCCTTCCTTCCTTCCTCCCTCCCCCTTCCCTCCCTCCCTCCCTCTCTCCCCCTTCCTTCCGTCTGTTTTCCTTTCCTTGGCCAGAATTCATGCTGGGGATTGACTGACCGACTGACCGACTAAATTTGTTTGCTGCCCATCTCGCCCCAAGGCCACTCAGTCAAGGATTGAAGTTTCCACCAGCCAGCACAGAGGCTGGTTCAAATCCCAGCCTCTTTTGCTCAAACACCTTGAGGACTACACGCTTAGGAAAATCCATTTTTTCCAAGCGGGAAGGCTATGGAAAGGCAGAACTCTTTAGCCAGGCCTCCTGCATGATTCTCTCGGTCAATTCCTCCCCATAAGAAGGCCATCCTGGCTAGCTGGGGGGAGGAGGAAAGGGGAGGGGCGAAAGAAGGGTCACTGCTAAGTTTGCAGCATCAGGGTTTATTTGCAACCCGGGAGCACAAGTTAATGGATGGGAGAATAAATCCCAACCCCTTGGACCTTGTTTATCAACGTGCAAAAAAAAAAAAAAAAAGAGGAAAAAAAGGCTTGACAAGTTCGGAGTTTTAACGAGTGAAACCGAATGGGATCACCCGGGTTCAGACATAAATAAGAGACCCATTAATGCTGGCAAGGAGGTTGCTGGGAGGGGGCAGCCTTGGGGAAGTGGGGGAGGGAAGGGAGGGAGGGCTTTGTTTGCTAGACCCCTTCATCTCTTTGGCTTGCTGGCAGGCTCGATTGCAAGGCTGGCTTTGCAAAGATTTGGACTCAGCAAAGGCTGGGCTGCATTCTTTAATGTGTGTGTGGGGGGGGGCGGTTTGCAGAATTGTAAGCAGCCCCTTCGTTGTTGCAAGTTGTAGTGTTACCCAAGTTAGGTGTGCAAGAGAAGCACCAAGCTCAAAGAACACCGAGGACCCCACAGTCGTCGTTCTCCTCCTCTTCTTGCAAAGCCCCTTCCCTTCTAGCACTGATGACGTTCCCTAGTTGGGCCATGAAACGTCTGCAAGAAAACCACCAAGCTCAGAGAGCACTAAGGGCCATGTAGTCCTTCTCCTTCTCCTCCTCCTCCTCCACCTCCTCCTCCTCTTCCTTCTCCACCTCCTCCTTCCTCCTCTTCCTCCTCTCTGCAACCCCCTGTCCCTTCTAGCACTGATGACGTTCCCTAGTTGGGCCATGAAATGTCTGCAAGAAAACCACCAAGCTCAGAGAGCACTAAGGAACTCACAGTCCTCCTCCTCCTCCTCCTCCTCCTCCTCCTCCCTGCAACCTCCCCTTTCTCCTAATACTGATAATGTTCCCTAGTTGGGTCATCAAATGTCTGCAAGAAAACCGCCAAGTTGAGAGGGCACCAAGGAGCCCACAGTTGTCATTGTCTTCCTCCTCTTCCTCTCCACAAAACCCATTCCCTTCTGGCCCTGATTATGTTACCTAGTTGGGTCTTGAAACGTCTGCGAGACTCAGGGAGCGCCAAGGGTCTCACCGCCGTTCACAAACACGGGTTGTCCTTGACTTACAGCCACAGCCCAACATTGCCACTGCTTAAGCGAGACGTTTGTTAACCGAGCTTTGCTCCATCGTACGACCTTCCGTGCCACCCTTGTGAACTGCATTGCTGCAGTTGTTAAGTTAAGGGGGCACGGTTGTTAAGTGAATCGGGCTTCCCTCATTGACTTCGCTCATCAGAAGGTCCCAAAAGGGGACCACGTGACCCGGGGACACTGCGACCGTCATAAGTACGAGTCCATTGCCTCTGAATGTTGATCACGAGACCGTCAGGGATACTGCAACGGTTGTTAAGTGGGGAAAACGGCCTTCAGTCCCTTTTTTCAGTGCTGTTGTAATTTCGAACAGTCACTAAATGAACGGTTGTAAGGCGAGGACTAATTTGTATCCTCTCACGGCTGCTTGCATAATCACTGGCTATCGGAAGAGGCTGCCCCGTGTTGCTCTGTAGGAGTAACCGGTCTCGCCTGAACTTTTCTACTAAACATTCTTGAAAATGAGGGCAGGTGGGGGGGGGGAAGGGGAGGGGGGATTTCCCCCCCCACCTTTCATAGAGGGGTGGGAGACTTAATTTCTTTCTAGCCCAAGTGAGCTTCAAATATGCTTATTTATAAATCCATGCCGTGGCATTTAAGAACTAAGCCGCAGATTAAAAGAAGAAGAGGAAGAAAAAAAATGACAGGAAAGCTTGCGTCGGTTAAAATACATTTTTTCCCTCCCCTCCGAGCACGTTTCTCGCATACGTGTTTGTATGCCTCTTGTCCTAAAAATGTGCTTGGTTTTTTTTGTTTGTTTTTTACATCCACATTTTCTGGCCGCCAAGAACGGCGGTGAAAAATTTGGAGAAGGACCCAAAGAGAAAACTGGTTAAATGGAAAGCAAGCCGGTTTGCTTAAAAAAAGACCGAGATTTCCCTTCTCCGTCACAAGCCGGCATGTATCCCTGTTCAACCATCATTACAAGAAATGGCTGCATTTCACTGCCAAATAAAAAGATGGAAATACCTGATGATTATAGTCCTTAAAAGATTGGTTGGTTTTTTCTCTCTCTTTTTTTTTTTTGGCAATGTTTAAAAGGAAGGCAAAATACAGCTGCAGCCACACTTGGTTTATTTTCTGTTACTTACTTCATTTTTATTTTTGGTGGGCAGCGAAGAACGCTGGCTTTTATTCAGGGAGGCTTTCGATCCTGATGTTTCCTGATGCTTTCTGTTCTTGTTCAGGGGCCAGTAAACAAATTTAGGGCACAAACAAATAACACCAGGACCTACAAGAGGTGGAAATCCAACAAGTCGGTTGACAAGATATGTGAGGAATATTCGCTTGAGTGTGTTGGATTTGGGCAGCTTGAAAAGAATCTCTCATGCAGCACAGAAAGCTTTAAGACTAGGCAGGAGACAGGGATGGTGATAGCTAAATCCCAAGAGACTCTTTGGTCCTCCAATATGTGTCGGCCTTGCGGGAGACACCAGACAGAAATCGCAACCGGATAAATTTAATTCTCTTTTATGGTAAAGCTAGCTTGACAGAGTCTGGCCGGTTTGAAAGTACAATTCTCCTGCTGTCAATATTTACAGGCTGAGAAACTTAGAGGAGGCCCATTGTGAGCCTCTTGCCTTGCCCGCTAGAGGTAGCCCTCGAATTACGACCAAGATGGAGCCCCAAATTTCCCACGCTAAGTGAGAGAGTGGTGAGTTTTGCCCCATTTCACGACTTTTCTTGCCACAAGGAATCACTGCAGTTGTTGGCTTCATTTAGGTTAATGCCGGTGTGATGACCCGGAGTGTAACACTAATGTAATAAAATCCAAAATGTAAATAAATGCCCTTTAATGCCTCCAACTTGGCCCCACTGTTCAATAGTTCTCGGCTGGAGATTAAACTTATTCAAAAATAGTCTTCAAAAGAAAGCAATATAGTCTGAACTTAATGAGCAGATGGAGGTGAAATAAAACACTAAAACAAACTATAATGAAGGAATTTCCACAACGGACCAGGATAAGTAATTACCAACTTCAAGGAGATAACAAGGCACAGTCTGTTGGAAGGACGCCAACCAAACCCTGTGTTTTAACCGTCTCTCTTATATACTATTCTCCACAGCTACAACCAATGAGGGGGATCATGGCCACTTCCTCTCTCGTAAGCCAAGTTGTTTCCTTTTCTGGTCTCTTGTTTAGGATTGAACAATGAGGCTTTAAGGATGTGTTTATAGAGAAGAGAAGTGATATGGGAAAAAGAAAACATTAAGAGAAAGTGATAAATTACTAAAATTGTTTATATTTGTTGAGATGAAAGGAAAAGTCATTTCTTTATACATTTCTTTTTCTCTTTTACTATACGCGAAAGTTTGTTTTCTATTCTGCCAACCATCTGACTGATCGACCAATTTCATTTTTTTAATGGCCTCGCTAAATCGATGATGTAAATGAACTGCTATCACAAGCATTTTTGGGATTTCTGGGATAAATTTTCACTCAGAATTTCTGTCTCTCCCTAAGAAGCAGAATAGAAATGTGATAACAAGAGGCCTCCTAAGGCTGCATCCCAGGAAAATAACCAGAGCAAACAGCGATACGGTTCACAAGAATTGCTAAAATGCAGATTTCCCCAAGCAGTGGTTTATGGAAGAATCCACCACCAGCTGAATTTAGAAAACAATCCATAAATTCTTAAACTAGAAATCACAGGGAAGAGAATAACAGAGTTGGAAGGGACCTTGGAGGTCCTTCTAGCCCAACCCCCTACACCATTTCAAGCAAATGGCTGTCCAATCTCCTCTTAAAATCCTCCAGCAATGGAAGTTCACATAAACACATAAACGTTCACATAACATGCAAGAAAAACACATTCCCACAACATGCACAGTTCCAAAAACATTCTTTTCAGGAATGTGAAGAGAGGCAGAGTTTCATGGCAGATGGTTTCGATTCTCCCCACCGCATCCCCCCAAAAAGAGAAATAAATGCAGGACTGGCTTTGCAATGGCTATTATTCACTAAGGCAACGACATGAGGGCAAAGTTAATATGAGTTCTTGAGTGGCCGACACCGAAAGAAACCACAGGACGTTGAGAAAGAGTCACTTTAGCAGCAAGGGAGGGGGCACTAGCTACTTTTGATTTTAAAAAATGAAAGAAATAAAACAGAACGAAGCAAAGAAGGGAAGGGGATAAAGTGAAAGTGAAAGAAGTGAAAGTAAAAGTGGAAGTAAAAGTGAAAGGTGAAAGTGAAACCGAGGGTGAAGGCGGAGATGAAGGAGAAGCTGAAGGCGGAAGTGAAGTGAAAGTGAAAGGAAAGGTGAAAGTGAAATTATGTGAAAGTGAAACCTACAGTGAAGTCAGGTGAAAGTGAACGAAGGTGGAAGTGAAATTTGGTGAAAGCGTGAACGAAGGTGAAGGTGAAGGCAGAAGTGAAGTTAGGTGAAAGCGAAAGCTATGTTGAGTGAAAGTGAACGTAAAAGAGAAAGAAGGGGGAAGTGAAGTAAGGTGGAAGCGAAAGTGAAAGCCAAGGTGAACGTGGAAGTGAAATAAGGTAAAGTAAAAGGTGCAACAGGCCTCTGGAAGTGATTGGACTCTGGTTCCCATCACGGCCAGCAATCAAAGAGGATGGGTTGTGTAGTCTCACAAATTCTGGATGGCCATAGGGATCAGGTCAGCTGGCAGGGAACATCTGCTTTTGTCACAGCTGGGCAAGATGTGAACTAGATCCAATCCAGCTGGGCCTTCTTTACACCCCAAACATCTGCTGGGCCAGCCACCTGCCGTGCGCCCGGATCCTATTTTCCTTCCCTTCCCTTCCCTTCTCAATCAGCCAAGATATTAATTGCAAAGTTGTGGAGGAGGAAAAAAAAAAATCTATCAATTAGAAAACTTACCGCCGCCGCCTCCCAGCAGGGAACTGTTAGCTAAAAGGAAAACAGAGAGAAAAAAAGAGGTTGTTAAATTGCTGTATGGTTAGGAGCTATTTTGGTTGATTCACATGCTCAAGAGTTATTGCACAATTTTACAATCTACAACCTGTCCCTGACTGGACCCACAACCTGAAAGGAGCATCCAGAAATTGGGATTTTGGTTTATCCCCTGAGTCCTATTCAGGGCCAGGAATAGTCCAGAACCACAAATCCTAATGGACTGATATAGTTTTTATAATAATAAAATATAATATAATAAATATAATATAATAAATTAATATAATATAATATAATATAATATAATATAATATAATATATAATATAATATAATATAATATAATATAATATAATATAATATAATATAATATATATAATAATATAATATAATATAATAATAATAATATAATATAATATAATATAATATAATATAATATAATATAATATAATAATAATATAATATAATATAATATAATATAATATAATATATAATATAATATAATATAATATAATATAATATAATATATATAATATAATATATAATAATATAATATAATATAAAATATAAATAATATATAATTAATATAATATAATATAATTAATATAATGTAATATAATGTAATGTAATGTAATGTAATGTAATATAATATAATTAATATAATATAATTAATATAATATAATATTATTATTTATATTGTCATGCCCTTGTCGGAATCTGACTTGGAGGAGGAACCCGAACAGACGACAGGGAGTGGGAGTGTGGCTCTGTTGACTGTGGAAGAAACTGGGGAAGGGCAAAGTCCAGCTGGGCAGAGCAGGGAAGAGGTAGAACAAGGGAGAGGGAATTCAGAGGAAGATCCAGGCCCACCCCTTCTTCATCCTAGGGCATGCAGGGAGGAACAGAGAAGGAAGCAAGGTGGGTTGTGTGGCTTATGGGGGAGGAAAAGGCCCTGATTCCCTTCATTAGTCGCAGCTAGAAACACAGTGTATAAAAAAAGGCAAGCTGCACACAGCAAGTTGTTGGGAGCAAATGTGACTTTATCCTGTGTTGTTGTGGCTTATCTTCCCAACTGTGTGAGTTTTGCCGTGCTTTCAAGTCTGAAATTCCTGCTCCTGCCCTGCCAAACTAGTTTTCTTCAGTTTGCTTTGTTTGGATTTTAAGTTACAGTTTGTGTGTGCCTTGTTTTGGACTGAAGTTTCTACAGTCAAAGGCTGTTCCTGGGAGAGTTTTTCTCCAGCCCGAAGGTAACCAGGACATTGGGGAAAAAATTGGAGCTAATAAAGGGACTCTTCTTGTTTATCTGACTGTGTTGCCTTTGTGCTACGCTCCTTTGGGTCATCACATATATATATAGGCAGCTTAGATTTTAAAACTATGCAGGGAGTCTTTGACAATTATTTTGTTTGGTGACCGTTTCAAGTTTCAACAGCATTGGAAAAAGTGACTTATGACCGTTTTTCACACTCAGATCACAGTCACGTGATCAAAATTCAGACCTTTGGCAACTGACTCATATTTATGACAGTCGCAGCGTCCCCTGGGAGTCACACGATCTTCCTTTCTGACGAGCCAAGTCAATGGGGAAGCCAGATTCACTGAGCAACTTTGTGACTAACTTAACATCTGCCGTGAGTCACTTTTTTTTAAAGCACCGCTGCAACTTTGAACGGTCATTAAACGAACTGTGGTACGTCAAGGACTACCTGGCTAATCGTAACTTTAGGGGGGGAAGGGAAAGGAAGAATATAAAATTGCCGAAGGAACTTGCAGCCTCTTGCTAAAAAAACAAACAAACCACCAACCTCTCCTGATTATCCCACACATTTTTGCAAAATGCTCTCAGCCGCTCAAAGAACCTTTTGCTGTTTTTTTTTTTTGCTGCAGAAGATTAGCATAGCTACATTTTTAGAAACAGCCAGCAAAGCAACTGGGGTCGATATTGTCCAATTAACACAGAGGGATTTAATTCTGAGCAGAAATCTACGTGCCCAACTGCACTGTTATTCTGTGGTTTCATTTATGGGGATCTCCCCCCCCTCACACACACACTTTCTTTATTTTTCTGCATTTGACTTGCTTAGCTGGGTTTTGTTTTGTTTTTTTCCATGCTTGGGATGAAAGGCTAGTTATTAAATAAATCCTTATTTTTCCCCGAAAGCTGAATCTTGAGGGATCCCAAGTTAAATGAAACGGTACGTCCGATCTACAGCGGGTCATGGACTTAGGATGGCCTTTGGGACTAGGATTTCTATTGTAATTGAAAGTGCGATTGTTAAGTGAGCGGCAACCATTTGTATAACCCCTTTTTTTTGGTCCACAGAGGTTAGAAGAACCACTGCAGTTGCTGGCTGGGGAAATCTGGGAGTTGAAGTCCACAAGTCTCAAAATGGCCTAGTTTGGAGACCCCTGCGCTAAGATATATCCTGCTACTATCGTATGCTTTCGTTCGCTACGAAACTACCCAGCATCCACCGGTATTCATCTGGCTAGCGTCCTGTCAGTGTGTGAGAGAGAGGTGAGGGCTGTTTGGAAACTGAAAGAGTATTTGCTGTGTGAGCAAGAAGGAGAGAAGCAAGAAGCCTGGGTGTGGCTTAGCCCAACAGTTCTGTACTAAAGCAGCTTGTTGCTGTGAAACTGAAACTGAACCTCCTCTCCTCTGCTTGTGTTTTGCATTTGGAAGAGATTTCTTTCCAGGTGGGGAGGGGGAGTAGAGCTCCTTAGCATCAGAGCGTGTTAATAATAATAATAATAATATAGGAAATACTAATAGCTCTGATGGTCATTTGGAAAAATCCTTTCTTAGTGAGCATCTAGAAGCCAAGAGGAACCTACGGGCCAAATTTCAAGTTTTGTACGATTCTGGAGATTTTGTGATGATGCCTGAGTGGCCTTTCGCTTTTATATATATATGGATATGGCTCAATGTTGTGAAAACACGGCCATTCGTGGGCCCAGGCTGATCAATGCCTCTGGTGCAGCTTTTAAGAGTGGCACCCATTTCCCACTCAGTTACATCCCTGCCCCCCCCCAAAAAGCTGGCAATCACAGCCTCCCCGTGCCCATCCGTGCCCTAGCGCTTTGCACCTGTTTCAGGAGGTTGCCTTGGCAACAGGAGCATGCATGTAAGGATGCGCTCACCTCGGAAACACCCACCGCGGAATGGGTCCCAGGCGCCCTGGGAAATCAGCCAGCTGCTCCCAGAGGCTGAACTGAGAGAAGGGAGTTTGTGTGAAAGGGACAGAAACCCTGGCAGACACCCCCACCCACCCCCAAGACAGGGAGGGTGAGGAGGGGCTCTTACTCAGCCAGGCTGCAGGCAAGGGTGGGCTGGCATTAACTGCTGCAGGGCAGCAGGGGAGATAGAGAGACAGATGATAGGTGGATTAGACAGATATAGATATAGGTAGGGTAGATGACAGGTGGATGGATGGATGGATGGATGGATGGATAGAGATATACAAAGATATCCTATATCTTCATCCATCTATCTATCTATCCATCCATCCATCCATCCCACCATCCATCCATCCATCTATCCCATCATCCATCCATCCATCTATCCCATTATCCATCCATCCATCTATCCCATTATCCATCCATCCCATTATCCATCCATCCATCTATCCCATTATCCATCCATCCATCTATCCCATTATCCATCCATCCATCTATCCCACCATCCACCCATTCATCCCTCCATCCATCCACCCATCCATCTATCCAATTATCCATCTATCCCATTATCCATCCATCCATCTATCCCACCATCCACCCATTCATCCATCCATCCCTCCATCCCACCATCCATCCATCCATCTATCCCATTATCCATCCATCCCATCCATCCATCCATCTATCCCATTATCCATCCATCCATCTATCCCATTATCCATCCATCCATCTCCATCCCACCATCCACCCATTCATCCATCCATCCACCCACCCATCCATCCATTTTGATGGCTAGAGGGATGGAAGGATGGATTAAAATGTAGGATGGGTGGATGGATATGACTACTTTTAATCTTTTAAAATGGCTTTTTAAAAAATCTGAAAAGGGGTCTACACTGAAGCTTTGCCCTGCCAGTCACCCGTGTCCTGTTATTCAAAGATGGAGTGAATGTGAGACTTTTTATCCAGGAAACCGAAGATCCCGCTATTCTCCCTGCAGGTCCTACTATCAGGAGTAGGGATTGCTCCCACTGAGAGTTTGTCCCTCCTATTTCACTCTGGAGGATCCCTTGTTTGGGGTGCTGGCTTTGTCCCCCACCCCTTCCAAATACTACAGCCTTCCAGCCTTGAGTGGCCACCTGGTCTTCGGTGCTCCTGCACCTAAGTTTGCATTCCCTGCTTGAGCAGAGGTTGGACTAGTTGACCTCCAAGGTCCTTTCCAGCTCTATTCTACTCTAAATTCCCCCACCAAAGGCGGTCAGGGTGTTTTGTTAACTGCCACCGTCCCCAGTGTCACTGCAACCATCATAAATACATGCCAGTTGCCAGGAGTTTTGATCAGGTGATTGCAGGGGCCACCGGTTACTTTTTTCAGTGTGTCGTCGTAACTTCGAACGTTCCCCTAAACGTGGGTTTTAAGGCTGAGGAGGACTCGGTACCGCAAACCCTGCAACTCTCCTCGGCAGGAATATCAATAAGGGAGAGGAATCTGACATGGCTGAAAGCTACCAGGCTCCGCAGCGTTATCCATATTGTTTTATTTTTAAAATATGTAGATGTTGCATTTCTCCATAGCACCCCCCGCTCCCAAGCATCTTGTAATCTGGTGTGTGGGGGGCGGACGGGGGGTGTGTGGGGGAAGGAAAGGGAGGAATAAAATAAAACTACACTCATAAA